>NW_006913328.1:0-87575 GCF_000281105.1 Coniosporium apollinis CBS 100218 | reverse complement strand
GAGAGTAAGAATTACTAAAAAAACTTATATAAAAATATTCTTATAGTTATAGATTGCCTTTCTAAAATATAGTACTTTATTTCTTATAGTAAGATAGATGCGCTAACTACTATAGCGCTTTTCTTTTAATATATCTAGAAGCACTATAGTATTCCTAGGTCGATTATCTTAGATTAAGGGAGCTAATTTATTAGCTAGTTCTAGAAGAAACTATACCTCTAGCTAGATACTAGGCATAATCTCTCTATAGCTTACTACTCTAAAACTAATAGCTAGACTAGAAATACTAATATAGTTCTAGAATAATACCTATATATATATATAACGTTCCTATAAGACAACTAGATAGACTAGCTACCTTATATAGAGTTCGCGTATAATAACTATATATTAGAAACTATATAAGTCTTATTATTTCTTATTAACTATAGCTAATACTCTCTTTTTAGCTTAGAGCTATAGGTCCCTACTATAGACTTATCTAATAAATTAAACTATAAAGAAGTAGCCTAATTCTGCGATAAAATAACTATTATTACTTAGAAACTAAAGAAGTAGATACATCTAGTATCAGCTACTTATAAAAACACTACTAACTGCTAATAAGCCTCTATACTAAAGTACTAAGTTAGTGATAGTATATACCTAGATATATACAACCTATAGTCTAGTCACCTGCTTTAGAAGCTCTTAAATAAGTACTATAGCCCCTTTTGCATTACTAAGATTATTAGTATATATAGCTACCGCCTAGAGATTCCTTAGTTCTAGTACTATTATTTATATTCCACACCTTACTAATCTAGCCCTCCGCTAATAACCTACTACTAGAATAAGCTCTACTATCTTTCTTTCTCTAATCAGGCATCTTTATAGAAGATATATAGGGCATGAACTAGATTCTCGACTTCTAGAACTATTATAGACGCTTTAAGGTGCTTATAGACTAGATTGGCTCTAATAAAGACTTCTAGAACCCCTTACACTATATACTAATAGCTCTTATAGAAGTTAATTATTTCTTTATATACTATCCGCATAAGCCTAGCTGCGATTATTAGTTAGAGCTTAAAGTCTATAGTCGCTCTATATCTTCTATAGAGTTAAACAATAACTCTAACACTAAATTAGAATATAACTCTAACTTAGACGCCTTATAGAAACTCGGCTCTTAGGGGGAGCTACTATTATAATTTAGACTTAGTGTTCCTTAGCATTTAGATCTTTAGTTCTTTTAGAGTTATATAACTAGGTTATGTGCTCTATTTATAGAGTTATCTTTCTATTTTTCTTACTATACCTTCAAACCTCGTGCAACGTCTTATATATTACTCTAATAAATTAAATTTTAGTATTAAGCCTCCCTATATTATAACACTTTTTTAGTAAATAGATTAACTATCTAGAACTTTTATAGGTACCTTTAATAATCTAGTTTCCTTCTATATAGTACTATTCTTTCTTAATTATCTCTAATAGTTACTTATAATTAAGAAAGAAATTATACTATTCTCTATAATCCCTTTAGTAGTAAAATAAATTTAAAGAGTACTAGCCTATAGAAGGTACTTCTAAATTCTAATTAGTATAGAAAGTATTATTTCTAAATATATACTAGTTCTAAGAAGAAGGCTAGCTAGTACAATTTATGAAATAAGAATAAAAGGCTTCTACTTTTCTTTAAAAGGCTATAAACTTCTATCTATTATAATATATATTCCTATACTAAGGTATCTATATTATTAAGCTACTAATATCTACCTAGTTAAAACCTATAGTAATAAACTACTATACTAGATTATTAATCTTACTTTTATAAATAGGCGGGGGCGTCTTCTAAACTATAGAAATTATTAGTATTACTAGGTAAATAGCCTATAAAAGAGTATAATCTTAGCCTAATATTACTACTATTATTAAAAGAAATATAGAAGCTTTAGGAAATAAAGTATTCTTAACCTTTATAGTCTTTATATTCTAAGCCCTATTAGTTAAATACTTAAGAGTATTTAGTAAATTAACTACCCCTAATTATTTAAATACCTAGAAGAACTTCCTTATAGAAATTAACTTATTAACCTTCTCTAGTAACCGCTTAAACTAGAAGGACACTAGATTATAAGTTATAAACTTATATTACTTAAAGAGAGTTTCCTAGATCTTAATAGGTAACTTCTAAAGAAACTAAGTATATTATAAGTATTAATTAAGTACTTTATTATTAGTATATTTCTAGAACATAATAATATACTTATAGGTAAAGACTCTAAGGTTAGTAATCTTAGTCTTATATTTAGAAAGCTATTTAGTAAAGAAAGGTTAGGTTCTAATAAACTATATAAAGTTATTATTATAAAACTCTAGCTTAATATACTTTTTAAGTTTAGCTTAATTCTTATTCTCCGACTCTTTTATTCCTTTAATACTAGCTTATAGCTACTTAGTATAGAAGTTTAGAAGCCTAGAAGCTTACTTCTTATTAGTAAGATAGTAGTCTCTTATAGTAGCTATATACTAATAAAGCTAATAAGTAGTATTAATACTATTAAATAGAGGAAGTTCTAAGGAATCTATTATAGGTATTAATATCTTTAGGGCTATTAGGCGAGATTTAAAATAAGAAATAAGCTAATCTATAGTATTTCTTATATTAGAGGGATACTCTATAGAAGAGGCTCCGCTTATAGGAATAGCTATAGGCTTTAAAGCTTCTCTAGAAGAGAGTATAGATAAAGGAGTATTTTTATTATTACTATTTAATAAGCTAGTAGCATCTCTAGCTATATAGGCTTAGGCGGCACTAAGTCTAAAAAGTAGAGTAAATATTTTAGGGGGTAAAGAATATATTAAATTAAATATTCTATTAAGAATAAATAGAGATTCTTTAAAAGTAAGTAGTATAATAGTAAATAGGACTTAAAAGCTTTTAATAATAATATAGTGCTAATTTCTTATACGGGAAGAGTTCTATAAATACTTACTAGCTATCTTATAGTAATCTCTATAGCTCTACTCCTATTTACTACTTTCTAGATTTTAAAGATATCTTCTACTAATTAGAGTTTTATTCTAGCTAGAATATAACCCTATTCTTTTATAAAGGCGGATCTAAACTATCTAGAGCTCTCTTATAGCTATACTTAAAATAGATAAATAATAATCTTGCTAAAAGAGTAGCTTCTAGCTCTTTCTACTAGATACTATTTTTCTAAACGTGCGTTTTATTATTCTAAACTATCTATAACCTTTATAGCTATATAAGCCTCTTTTAGATCTCTATTTAGTAATTATATCTAAGGTCACGTATTAATATTGGTTACTCTAATCTAAACTAAACCTTTTTAAGGTTAATTTAATACTTATATTATAATACTAATTTAAGGGAGTTCTCTCCCTAACTATAGTCTTAGCGTATTAATACTTTACACCTAGTAGAGTTCTTAGAATTCTTGATATTATTATAATACTAAGTTAAGAGAGTCCTCTCTCTAACTATTATTCTACTTATTAATACTCTATATCTAGTAGAATTCTTTAAGTCCTTAATATCTATAGTTTCTTACTATAATATATCTATAGCCTATATACCGTCCTTAATATAAATTCTAATCCTTATAATAGCTTTTAACTATAAATTGTACACCTATACATCATCTTATAAACTTCCTAGTATAGTTACTAAAATGTTATAGGTAAGAGGTTTAAGTATAAAACTTAGGTAAGTAAGTTATATATATCTACAGAGGTAAGGTATTAAGATAGAACTATTAAGATAGTAATAGAATCACGGTAATAAGTTATATAAGGCTAAATAATATATAGAATAAGTGTAGTATTACTTAATACTATAATATAATAGGTGGTTAACTATCTTAGTTATTCGCTTAATTACTTGACTAAAGAACCTTAAAATTCTATATACGTACTCTATACTAGCTCCCACGTGATAAACCTTCTGCACTACTATACTACTATTACTATAAGACCTACGTGGAACTATTGTAGCCGCGCTATATATTTATACTATTATTATTACTCTTCTCCTTTCTATTCTTCTTCTTACTACTTAAAGTAGAACCTTTTCTCTCTATAATCTCTATAGTTATCTCTATACCTTTTATAACTATATTTATCTTACTTATACCTTCTTCTTATAGTATCTATAGCCTATTTATAAGTAGATAGTTATACCGCTAGCCTAGCTCACTATTTAGATAGAATAGTAGATACTATATAAGTAAATACTCTATATACTATTTACTAATAAACTATAGTATACTATTAGCTCTATTTTCTAGTATAATCTAATACATTTTACTATTTATTTCTATAGAAGCGAGTATGAAAGCTATAATCTCGCTTATGATTAGCTACTTATATTGATATAGATTAGTTGCGGCGGCTTTAATAATCCTAATAGATATAGTAATACTATAATTATTATAGAGTCTCTTTATATTAGTATAAACCACCTATATAGATAGGTTTATAGCTTGTAGTACGCGCTAGATGATATATAGAGTTTCTATATTTAGATTCTAGAACGCCTAGCTATATTACTATAGCTACTTCTTCTTACTAATAAAGATATATAGCTATATAAAGCTAGAAGTCTAATTTATAGAAATCTATAGTATACTAATATAATAGTTAAGCTAGCTATATATATAGACTATAGAGGCACTCTATAGCTACTCTATAAGCCTCTTATTAATATTCACGCCAAGAAAGTAGAAGATAAAGAAGTTATTATAATAGTAGATATACTTATAGAACTTCTATATTAAAGGTGTATATTACATCTACTAGTTTATACTCTCTCTCTCTATAAGTAACTACTATAACTTCTATAAGTATTATCTTTATAGAGGCACACATACTATACTATCTATATAGTAGCTAAACTATAGGTTCTTTTTTATTAAATTCGCCCTTCTCTTTTTAATTTAATATAGCGCCCTATAGTAATAGTAAGCGTAGAATACAGGCTATAGTATAAAGTAATAATTAACCCTCTACTATAAGAATTCTCTAGCTATATTCGTGTATAACTTATAAATAACTTCTTAATAGTTCTATATATAGTAAAAGCCTATCTCTAGAACTAGCTCGAGTATTGCGCGCGCCTATAGACTAGGGGATAATATGCGCTACCGCGTAGAAGTTACTTTAGTATTCTTTACAGCTAATCGGCTTATACTCCTTTACTATAAGCGTAGTATATAGAGAGATAGGTAGAGAGAGGCAGCGCGGTTGCTAGAATCTACAGATAGTAGAAAGGAAAGAGTAGAGTAATTACAAGAGCGTACGTAAGAGATAGAAGGTATAGAAGAAGGAGTACGCCTAGGGTAATATCTATAGAATATAATAGCGGGAGGCTAGAAGGGCTAGAAGGGTATATAGGAAAGAGAAGACTCTATAGAATAGCTATAGGGAGTTATAACTAGGATAAAGACTATATAGAAGATAGTGGGCGGTGCGGTTTAATTGCAGGCGTGCATAGAAGGGAGATTAGAAGGAGGAGGAAGCTAGATTATAGAAAGTTAAGGTGGAGAAGAAGAAAAGAGAGTCTATATATAGCTTGCTCTTATCTACTACGAGTTAGTATAGACGTTAAAAGATTATAAGAGAATAAGAGAATTAGTATTTAAGAATAAGCTCTCTATAATAAAGATATTATTCTAGCCTTATTACTATAGTTAGATAGCCTACACGCGTGATTGACTCTACTACAGTAGATTCTATAGCTCTTACTAGTACTAATAATGCTGTAAAAGATAAGTCTATTTACTTTTACTCTACTTTATTCGCCTAGGTATAGTATACAGTAGTAGGTAAGAAGATTAGTAGTAAGAATAGGGGGTCCGTAGTAGTATAATCTTAACTTCTATAGCTAGTACATAGCTGGTATAGAACTCTAGCCTTAGCTAAAATTTTAAATTACTAAGGCTTTTACAGTAGCGGTTATAGAGAGCTGCAAAGTAGATGCATTAAAAGTATAAGGCTAAACTTAGAGATTATTTTACTACTTTTTGCAATTTCGACTCGCAGCGATTGTTATCGCGGATTGAGTGTTTTTCCTATACAAATTTTAGAGGGAGTTGTGGTTTTTGCCAAGACCTGCACGGCGCACGCGTAGAGCTGAATCAAGTTTTACTAAATAGTTTAATAAATGTAATAAAAGAAGCATATTGGTTAGAGTATAAAGACTACTTTACTCCTATAACTAGTATATAACTAGTATAGCTTTAAGCTATAGCCCGATTTTCTAAATCTATTAGAGTCTGTAATACTAGTTATAAGAGGCTGTAAAGTAGATACATTGAAAGTATAGAGTAGAACTTAGAAAAGCTTATAAGCTTTTAGTAATATCTTACGCGTGGGATTTATTGTAGCGATTCGAAGGGTCTTATTATATAAAGACTATAGTTTTCGCTAAGACGCGTACAGTGGAAAAGCATATTTTGTAATGAGATAAGATAAAAGTATTAAATTTTAGCTAGCTATACTTGTTTCAATAAGAGCTAGTTCTTTAAGAACTAGCTGCAGAAGTGCTCTAGTAGGGTCTTAGTTAATAGGTATTGAGAGGTGTTGCTTACTACACTCTTGATTATAAAAAACCCGACCTATCGTAGCGGCCGGCTACTCTACTGTTGCAAAAATAGCCTTGGAGGTCAGCGCTAGGCTCAACGACAACAACCTTGAAAGATCGGACCGAAAGTGCTCGCTAATGAGGGGAGGCTGGCGCAAGGCTAAGTGCGAATGACAACCTTAGAACCCTGGAAGTCCAGGCGATGAGGATAGCGGCGGGACGGAGCAAGGCGCAGCCCGGAGCAAGGCGCAGCCAGGAACAGCCCCATGTCCATTGATTAGAGGGTAAAGTCGGAGAGCCCGCTCTGCGTTCCTCCAGCGCCTAAAGTCAGCTTTTGGTCAATGACAGACCATACACTATCATCTCGATTTAAGTTGGTTGATAGGTACAATTCATATCACCATGATCAGCGACTTCCTCCGCGCCAATGCATCCAAGAAGATGATGCGAGTTGCTTTTGCAGACACCTCGTCTTCCGACTTCTCTAGTAGCGCCAGAGTATCCAGCAAAGAAACGTTTGAGGTTCAGCAGCACCAGGTTCCAAGCAGTACGCCGGCGAGCGCGAGATTATCATGGACCATCGCTTTTGGATGGCGCCGTGGCCTACTTGGCTGCCTGATTCTGGCGTGGGCTATCCTGATCCTTAACCTTACTGTCTTTCTTATCGCCTACCGTGATCCGTCGTTTTCGGTCCCAGATCGCCGTGGCATACGTGCCCTTACACTCGTCTCTAACGACTGC
The DNA here is from genome assembly GCF_000281105.1 of Coniosporium apollinis CBS 100218. NCBI lineage: Eukaryota > Fungi > Ascomycota > Dothideomycetes > Coniosporium > Coniosporium apollinis. Next base: position 80,242 of record NW_006913328.1, on the reverse strand, counting down.
GTCAAAGCGAAGAGGCTCAGTGTCGGATTCCATGCCCTGATCAATATAATGGCAACCGGCCTCCTGGCAGCATCCAATTACACTATGCAGGTGAGATTATGACTGCTCTCTATAACTGAGGTCTGTTCTAACCTCAGTCTTCAGATTATGGCCGCGCCCACTCGGTCAGAAGTTGACGCAGCGCATGCGGAGTCCAAGTTCGTTGATCTTGGTATTTCATCGTTGCGTAATCTCCGGTACATCCCTCTTCCACGCCAAGTGATATTCTGGACATTGGCCTTCAGTTCTCTTCCCATACACCTTTTTTACAACAGTGCCTTGTTCTCGACCGTGGGCGCTTACGAGTATGGCTTCGCGGCCGTTTCTCCGTCTTATCTTAGCCAGTCATCACAAATGGGCACTACAAACTCGAATATCGATTCTCCCGAGACCGCCAGAAGAGAGCTGTGGTCAGATCCTCCCTGGAGGAACCTTACAGCATCGGAGTGCCTCCAAGAATACTCAGGGGGCTTGGTCACCAGTTCCGGAGATCTCTTGCTAGTGACACGCGAAGAAAACTCTGCTAACCCTATTTGGTGGTCAAATGGTACATCGATAGAGATAGGGTCTGGAACGACCAACTGGATATGCAGGTCAGTCCCGCCATTGGATACGTCGAACGCATTGAGTACGTCGGACTACGAGTGGGACTCCTGCCCCTCGTCCTTTTTTCGAAGAATCGACACCTCTCAGTGGACATTTAACACACGCTGTGGACCGTCTAGCTATCACAGTAATAATGGAGCCTGTCCCTGGTTCACGGTTGATTACTGCATGAGCCATGCGGAGGAACAGCATTGCCAGCTCAAATTCAGCTACTCGATCATGCTCGTGGTAGTTGCGGCTGGAGCAATCAAAGCCGTGACTATGACCGTCGCCTTCTTCACAATATCAACCCCGCCGCTTATTACTGTCGGCGACGCCATTGCATCTTTCCTTCAACGCCCGGACGAGCGTACCACGAGCGCCTCGCTCTGTACTACGGGCTTACACCTGGTGAAAACCGGCCGTTATTACGACAACGATTCACCTTTCCGAGCGATCCACAATCTACCCAGACAAGGTTCTGGAAACGATGCCGCTTATCCATTTGGTCGCTGGTTCCCGGGCCAGTTCCGCTGGCATGACAATGTCTCCCATCGTCGTTTTGGTTCCGTGAACGCCATATCCGCCGTTATCATTTCCGCATGCATCTTTTGGACAGTCCTCGGCAAATACACCGACAATGCTGATCTCAGCAATTTTGGGCCCGGGTTAGCTGTGCCAACGATACGATTAAACGATAGCGTCAGCAGCAACATCCTCACAGTCGTCTTCCTTGCTAACTTCATGCAACTATTGTTCTCCCTCGTCTACCTTCAGCTCAATTCCCTCTTTACTGGGATGCTGATGGGCCATGAATGGAACAGCTTTGGAATAAGCCGTCGACCGCTGCGTGTCTCCTTTCCCCAAGGCCAACAAACACGCACTACGTTTCTGTCTCTCCCGTACCGCTTCGCTGTCCCGCTGATAACGTGCTCGATACTCCTCCATTGGCTGGCTTCCGAATCTGTTTTCTTAGTCTGCATTGATATCTTTCGCACCGGCGGCCGTAGGACCTCGGAGCCGTCAGATTCGATCACTACTATAGGTCTTTCATACCTCGCTCTTCTCATCCTCACCGCGGTATTCTGCATACTAGTCATTTTCACGAACGTCGTGGGCATGTTAGCATTAGAGCCTGGAATTCCGGTAGTCTCCACTTGTTCACTTGGCATTGCCGCGGCATGTCATACATTGGATCCAGATCCGTGGAAGTCGAGCGAGATGCCGCTGATGTGGGGCGTCAATACTTTAGCATATGCTGAGAGGGGCAGTCCTAGCGAGGATCAGATAACCCAAAACAGCAGAGACGAGACGAAGGATAAACCGAAATTATGCTCGAGGAGACTAGCGTTCAGCGCGTACCCGGTTAGCAAGCCGGAAATTAATATCACTTATATATAAACTCTACTAAGATGCAATTGATAGAAAAGTTAGTTTCAGCGAGAAGTATAAACTATAGAAAATATTTAAGTAGAATAGAAAGCAAGGATACTATCGATCGCTTTAAGTAATAACAAAGATTTATTAACAGCTCTAGTGCTATTAGTTAATAGATTAAAGCTATATATCTATCTATTCTATCTACCTGGATGTATATCTATAAGATTAAAGATTTCTATTTTATATCTAGCTTCTAGCTATAGTAGAATAGATAGAAAGCACGGTACTAGAGGTATTCTAAGGCTAGATATAATAATAACTATAAGAATACTATCTGATAATATTAAGCGTTATTCGATTAGCTTATAGTATTTCTATTAAAAGAAGAGGATTAGGTAGGCTAAAGATACTAGTAGATACAACTTTCTATCTTAGAATAGTATAAACTACTATCTTCTAAGATAAGCTAGAGCGAGGTGCTTTATTCTATATCTACTAAGCTCTTTCTAGGCTATTCTGATACAACTAACTATAGGCTACTCTGTATAGCTTATTGAATGTATCTATCTACTACATCTAGTTATGCTATATATAAGATATAAAGGAAGCCTTAAGCGGATTCTATACTTTCTACTGGTAATATACTAGCTAAGTAAGAGTATATAGCTACCGCTTAGATATAATAGAAGCTTAGTAGAATTTAGTCTCCTACTAGACTACTTATATTACTCTATCTATATATACTTTATTATTATATTACTATATTAACCCTAACGATCTATATCCTCTAATACTATATTATAATTATATTATCTATAGGTTAATCTGCAAGGGCTTATAATAGAAGCTCTTTTCTTTAAGAATATATACTCTAAATATTAGATTCTAATCTAGTCTAGACTAAATTAGCCTAGGAAATATATACTAGACTAAGGCTATAAATATACTATAGAAATTTAAAACTCCAGAAACTTTAGTAGTAATTACTTACTAGTTTAGGCTAGTGCTACTAGCGTGCTTCTAGATATTCTTACCCTTAAGTTCTATCTTTCTTCTAAACTACTATAATTTTAACTAGTTTCTATATATTTCTAGCTATATTAGGTTTAGCTCTCTAAGTATTATTAAGGCTATTCTAGCTAGTTCTAGCCTAAATTAATAGCTCTAGGAGAAAATATAATAATCTAGCTATTTCTAGACTAGTTTAATGTAATTATAGCTATTCTATACGCGGAAGCTACAATACCTAGCTAAAAGTCTTTCTAGATTTCAGCCGCATCCTGTATCCTCACCACGAGAATACTAGCTAGTCTTATATACGCATCTCTATAATACTATAGCGCGTACCCCTTTAGGCCTAGTTTCAGCTTTAAGGATAAATAAGAAATATAAGCTTCTACTAACTAACTACACTTTTATTGTAAGCCTTATTACTGCAGGTAAATCTTATATTAAAATCGAGCGTTTAACCGGTTTCGATGAAGATACCGTTTAAAAGATAATAGTAAGGGCTCTTAAATGCAACTTCTTCTATAATAAGCCTTGTAGTAGCTATCTAAAGGTCTATACTAACCGAGACGAACGCCGTATACTCTATATAGTTTATATAGACCCAGGTATCACATATTTACTGCTAAAAACCAACCTTAATCTATTCTTTTTAATAAGAACTATCCGCCGCCTCTTAAAAGACTATAATATTATTTAATAGCGCTAAAAACATCGATTTACTCTTACTTCTAGATACGCTATAGCTTAATTAGTCTAGGTAAAAGCATATAAGAACTAGATAGTTAACTAATAGCATATAGTTATATAAAGTGATAAACTCTCTATAGAGTAGGGTAAGAGTAGCTAGTAAGAGACTAGTTAGATCTTTTAAACACTAGGCTAAAAATAGATAAAGGATATAATTTAGCTAGTCTATAAGGGCAAGCGTCCATCCACTATAGTATTTACTACTTTTAGCGGGTTTTATAGCTATTCTAACCTTTTTGTAATAGAGCGCGATAAAGATACTTCTAAATATAGATATTTAGCTCGATTCTATATCTAAGCCCTTAAAGAGATTATACTAATAATATAGGAGCCTAGCTAGCTCTTTATATAAAATAACGCGCCTATCCATACAGCTAAACTCTTATACTAGTAGTTTAAAGATCACGTAATTAAGTTAATAGAGTAGCTGCTATACTTACTAGATTTAAACCCTATTAAAAACCTTTAGGCTTATCTTAAGTAGTATATCTATCACGTTTATCCTAAAATAGATGAGATTAAGGGTAAAGAAGAAGCACTTAACACTTTAGATAAGGTTTTAATTAAGTGTTAGAACCAAATCCTGTAAAGGATAATAGATAAGCTAGTTAATTTAATGCCAAGGAGGATAGCTATAGTGATTGAGGCTAAAGGCTGGTAAACAAGCTACTAACACTATATTTTTTGGATATATAGCTTTTTTACGTCTTTGTATAGCTTTATATATAATATTATTCTAATATATTATCTAGTTATAGAGATATCTATACTAGAATAGGTGGGAGTCTCCTGGTATTAATGCGGGTCGGCTAAAATCCGGAAAGACTTTTGGCCAGGGACTGTACGATCGATGATCTGAATATGGAGGTGTTTTTGGTTAACTCGAGGGCTACTACGCATTCGGTTGCGACGTATGCAAGGTTGTTTAAGAGCTTGCCCACGAGTAAGATAAGGAAGTTTGTTAAGAGGAGCGTCGCGCCTACGTAGAAGTCGGGATGCCACCACAAGCATGACGAGGTCGTGGCTTTGTAATAGTAGGCAAGCATTATCATACGTAGACGCGGAGACAAAGCAATCAAAGTTTTGGATCTGCGGTAAACACTCCCTACGTTGGTTCGGAAACTCCACCGCTCACCCATTACTACCATATAATACCAAGCACCACTCTCCAGACTCCCCACTACCTATCGCATAACCCACCTCAACACGCCCCCCAAATTCCCTTCCGTATCCCTCCAAAGCCCCAACTCCGTATGCCCGCCCTCAACCCACTTCTCCCTCTCCACCGTTCCCCCCGCCTCCTCCACCCTCATCAGCGTCGCATCCACATCATCCACCAATATATAATTCACCATGCCTTTGCTGCTGTCATCCTCGCCGATCTTTACGTCTTCGGCCACGACCGACAGTGCGCCCATGACGTCGCCTGCCGTATGGAAAACTGCAAGGGTGGGTAGAGGGGAGGTGGTGGTGGTTGAGGAGGGAGGTAGGGTAGGGCGGAACGTCCAGGCAAAGACGGTGGTGTAGAAGGTTTGCGCCCGGGGGAGGGAGTGGACTGGGATGGTGGTGAAGCAGATTGAGTTTGGCGAGGGCGGAGTGTAATTTGGTAGTGAGGCTGCGGGGGTGGGGCTTGTCGTGGACGCAGTGTCGGTGGACATTGTGAGTGAGACAACGGTAAAGCTGCCTTTGAAAGCTGGCAGTCGTGGAAAGCTGATTGAGGATCAATTGGAGATACTTGTGTGAGTTAATATGGTGGATGACAACGCGATTTATAATTTGACGCGAGGTCAGCTGACTTCGTTTGTCCAGTAATCGGATTAGGCTGCCACGCAAGACATTGGCTGGGAAGAATTCGGGATACGCGTGGACATTCTACAACTGGGTTGAGTATCATCTCTTGCCGCAAAAGTTCCCGCCACCGTGGGGCCGCCCGCACCATCACCAAGAGACCACCACCAGTTGTAGTACAACCTTGAGGCGCAGAACTTTTTGGGTTGTACTTCGGCCGGCCATGGACATATTGCCACGATGTGGGTTCCCCTGATTGTAGTGCGAAATAGTTTCTCAAGATTAGGAGATCAGTTATACGCAGTATAATAACGGCATGGTTCAGCATATTAGTGTACCTTTTATCTCCTCCCTAGTGACCATAATATCAGCGCCTTGGAGCGACCTATAGACGTAAGTTGTTGCTGTTCTTAAGCTTTACGGATGGCACTGCGGCATCCTTATCTGCTACGACAACAACATTATTGAAAATGTGTTTCCTCGCGATAAGTACATCTATACGTGATTCGTCCTAGGACTTTCATCAAGCAGGATTTTTCGGGTAGTACAGTTATATAAAGATTAGTCGCAATTTAACTGCAAGCACAAACTTCGAGGGATTCCCGCATATCAGCACCATTCAGCCTGGAGCACCGAACACTTCCATGTGAATGTGTCCTTGGTCAATGCCTATGCTCTCGAGGTCCTTGCGTTGGGCGTTCATGAACGGCAGTGGCCCGCACAAATAGTAATGTGCATCAGGGAGTACCACCTTCTCTTTGATCCTGCTGAGGTCGGCCCTCCCTACGAAGTCGTAGTCCACACCTTCCACGTCGCTGTCACTGACTTCCTCGTAGAACACTGCGCGACTGACCTGGGGATTTTCTGCGATAATCTGGGAGAGAGTCTCTTTCATCGCATGGACCCGACCATTGCGCACCGCATGGACAAACACTACACGCCTCATCTTCCCTTGTTCCACGAGCTTCTTCAGCATGGACATCATGGGAGTGAGCCCAACCCCTCCGCTCATGAGCACAACTGGTGTGGTCGTATTTACGTCGAGCACAAACTCTCCGAAAGGCATGCTGACATCTACCTCTGACCCCTCCGGAAGGGACTCGTGAAGAACATTGGATATGCGGCCGGCCGGTCTGATCCCTGCGGCGAATTCCCTTTTGACCGATACTCGGAAGTATTTACCATTGGGAATATCCGACAAGCTGTACTGCCTTGGTTGATAGAAGCCTATTTCAGGGATGTAGCATCTGATGCTAACAAACTGACCAGGCTCAAAGGTTGGCAGAGTGTCTTTATCGACTGGAACAAGATGAAAGGAAGTAATCTCGTCACTCTCCCGCACCTTGCGAGATATGAAGAATTTACGCCATCCTTTCCAGCCGCCGGGTGTTTCCATGGCTTTCTGGTAAAGGTCGTCTTCGAAAGCTATGAATATGTCGGCTAGCTGTTGATACGCAGCCGTCCAAGCATCCAGCAGGGGTTCGTCCACGGCATCGCCAAGTACTTCTTTGATGGCCGAGAGAAGGTGCTCTCCAACGATAGGATATTGATCTGCTGTGACGCCCAAGCTCGCGTGCTTGTGCCCGATGCGAGCAACTGCGGGTTTCAACGCCTCCAGGTTTTCAATGTTAGAGGCGTAGGCCCACACTGCATGTGCTAGGGCCGCGGGTTGCGCCCCAGTGGCTTGATGAGCGATGTTGAATATATTCTTGAGTTCAGGGTGTGCGTTCAGCATTCGCTCGTAGAAGAGCGTAGTGATTGCGACTCCGTGGTCCTGAAGCACGGGGATGGTGGATTTAACGATTTCCACCTGTCCAGGGGTAAGACGGGAGTTCGACAACGACGATTGAAAGACTCTCCATCGGATAGGAGTGAACAATGCCCTCCGTGCGAAGTTGCGCGCAAGCATGTTGAGAAGATTCTTGTCTGCAGCAGGGTGACAGAACGAACGATGTAATACCACAACTTGGCGATATGCGATTTCACAGGTCTTACTGAGGTAGGTATGACCGTAGTGGTATTTATGCTCGCCAGGCGGGTTCGAGAGCCCCTCATCAGGTTCGTCAGGCCACATTCACGTGCCTTGCCATTTCCGGGAGGGTTAACAAACTGCTTGTTAAAGCTCAGCTTTAGAGCAAGAGAACTCAAAGCACTTGTTACAGACTTCGAAACAAAACACAGCAAACTGGAAGAACCACTGCTAACATATATTATGCTTCGAAGTTTAGCTGGGATCAAATCACGTGTAGAGGCTTGGCTTGTAAGGATTGCGGTATAGGAGATGAGAGGATACCGCATTAAAGAGCGTAAGATACCTTCCTTTTCATCGGCCAGGTCACAGGAGCTCAGATTCCAGTTGTAATAATCCTAATTGCATGCGCTTCTTATCGTTCAAGGAAAATATCAATGTGATCTACAAGCGAGTGGTCAATCTAAAGATGTCTCTCAAAAGTCACAAGATACGCTAAAACGCCAAGATAGCCTTCCATATGAATGACTATTATAACGTATGGTAATCCTGTTCCCGATTCACGAGGTCCAAAAATAATACTCTTGTAAGGCACACTCCACAATCGCAAATGTAAGACAGGGGCAATCCACACACTAATACTGAGAGGGCTGCTGACGCTGGGAGCCCGACTGATGCTGGGGCGGCTGATGCTGGAATGCTTTTTGAGGCCTGTAAAGCTGGGGTTGGTTGTTTGGGGCCAGCTATTTCAGCTCTTGACCAAGCGCCATTTGCAAGCGTTCCATCAGCCATCTTCAATTTGCAGGAGATCGAGAAGGAGTCCTCGGCTTGATATAACTCCGGCCAGCCAGCCTTACCGTTCCCCTCCTTTATCTATCCTCAATCCCTGTAGCTAATTTCTCCATCAAGACTTTCACAGCTCCTGTCCTTCACCTGAGACACCTCATGGTCGAGTCGAGGGCGGCTTTACACATTTGCTGCAGACATTGGCTATCTAAGTGGGAGGCCTGTTGTCTGTCCAAGAGATATTACGAGAAAGAGAACGCTCCTCAAAAGCACCAGCTTGAACGTAGACTGGCGACATGATGGCTATAAATTAAGCCAGAAACCTGCTATTCTCGACCAATTCGCAGCACAATCCCCAGAGTCTGATCTACTTTAGAATCCTCAACTATATTCCTCGTCCCCTCAAGCTCCTCCCTCTCCTTCAAAAAACCAAACCTTATCACAAATCCAACAACAATGAAGTCTTTCTCCCTCCTTGCTCTCGCTGGGCTCTTTGCTGCCATCGTCATGGCCCATCCAGCGACAGAGACCGCAACAAGCCCTCTCAGTCCTCCCGCCGCAAGCCCTTCCGAGGCCTCCAAGGAGATCCAAGTCCCGTGTGGCTGCTGGAATGAATGCACCCTTAGCGCACTTCGTACTGGGGAGAGTGCTACTTGTACTAGAGAGTGCGGTAAGTTTTGTGTTGTTCCCGCTCGCGCGCGCAAGACTGTTGTCGCCCTTGCCTTCTTCAATACTGGCTCGGTGGATCGTTTTTGCGGTTGTGCTGACTGCTATTAGATCCCAGATTTCAGTGTCCAGCGTCGGGCGAGAAAATCATAATCATAATAATCTGGCTTTAAGATTAGCGGTTGGCCGTTCAACTGGGACTAGGTCTACATCGAAGAATAACCGCTTGATCGTCCTTCGGTGAAACCAAGTTGTAGTGTTGGATCGGAAGAGCAACTCCTGTTTCGAAAGGAAGGGCGGTCAGACTTTGGGGGACGTTGTGAGAGTCTCGGGATGCCGTTGAGACTTGAAAGAGAAGGATTTGATTCGGACCAAGGTCATTCATTTAAATGTCTCTATTCAGGATGATTGGGACGTTCATTTGTCGTTAACATGCGTAACGCGGGCCAGTAGCAGTAATCGTTTGTTTGAAGCTGAATTCAATTGTTTGCACTACTCCATTTGATTGATAGCTTTGAGACTTCTACCGATACGGAGAGAACATCTCATTGCTTACACGAAGGATTTTCTGATTGCGATCCATTAAAACAAATTCATCATCGAAAATCCATCTCACCCCTGCCGACTTGATGTCCACCCTTAGGAACAATTGAGCGCCCCCAAGTCTGGTACATCATGATCGTTGCTCCGGATCATCGCCCTGTCAGATTAGCACCAGGCTGGTCGAGTAGCGGCCGAAGGTCGTCATCGTTTCCACAGCCTTCATCTTTATCTTAGCTGTTACTCTGCGCTTCTGCAAGTCGAATTACAACTGCACGCCAACTTTGCCAAGCGTACATGTTCTTCAAAGCCTAGTCAACCTATCACAAATTGTACAGACAGCATCTTCGCCTCTACAGTCGGCCAACTTCACCAGCGCTCAATGTTCCGTCGTGCCGTTATCCATCTTTATGCTCCGTCGTCTTCGTCATCTGACGTGTCGTGGCCCAAAGTGAGTGCCGGAACCTCAAAATCGTCGTCATCATCCATATCGCCTGCGACATCTACCTGGAGTCGCGGACTGCTTCCCGCTGAAGGTTGTTGAGGCAATACGGCTTCAGGAGTGGTCTCCGTACCTGCCCCTGCTATCAAGATTTCACTAACAGTCTCAGCTATTGGAACATCTGGGATGGCGGCAGCAGCTGTATGGGGTACGGTCGGAGTGGCTACTCCTTTGCTAAGCGGTGGCTGCGCAGATATATCGCGACGCGTCCGTTTGTGCGACGACGGTGAACCTCCAGCAGGAGGCTCGCTGCGCTTGGTCGATCGGCTCGCGTTCGCAATGTCCTTGGAGCTGTGCGGCTCTGAAAAGGTCGCTTGCTGAACCTCCTCAGAGCCATCGTCCATGGTTTCGTCACCAAGCGGCACTACGGGGAGCTCGCCACCAGCGACTATGGCGCCAGCCGAACGGCTTTCCGGCGATGCCTCGTTCTGTGGGAGTATCACAGGATCAGGTGGCGGGAACGATGGATGTCTGTCTTCAATGGCCTCAGCTTGATCCTCGTCGGATGCCATATCCCCGTCAACAGGGAAGCCTGTCCTGGTCACGGGCATGCGCGGCCTTAGCATTCCTTCAACTTCCAAGCTTTCAGGGAAAGAGGTAGCGAGCAAACGCAAAATGCTGCTGGCCGCTGTCCCTCCTTTCTTCACCGGTGGATTGAGGGCACTGGCTAGCAGAGCCTCCTTGTGACGATGCAAGACCGCCATCCGATCCATCAAGGTCCGAAGCGATACAGAGATCTGTTGAGCGGAGATTCTGCCGAGCAGGACGGGGAGCAAGCTGTAGGCGGCTAATACGGGACCACTCGAGAGCGATGTCGAAGGCCTGGGTGCGGCGGCGGTGCCAAGAGAAATGTCCATTGTCGTATGACCACCGTTGCGCTTTCCGTTTGCTTGATCTAGACTGGCACCAGTTGCCTGAGAGTCATGCAGAAGGTCGCCGCAGGCGAGTTGTATCATCTGACTGAGTGCATCTACCGAGGTTTTAGTCATAGATGACCCTAAGATTTCCACTAGCTGAATGGCGGCGTGGTACACAGAAGCTCTTATAATATCGGACGTGTTCTCGGCCTTGACTATCCACACGAGCTGATCGAGATAGCCGGGCAGAGTCGAATGCACTGCGTCTGTAAAGCGCTCGACAAGGACCTCCAGAACCTCAATGGTCGCTGCATGGATTTGGGGTAGCGCTACAAACAGGTTTTCACGCTCTTCTCTTCCGATCTGGTTATTGAATCGCAGGCTGGCTTGAGTCACGGCTTCCTCGGTGTTCGAAGGTATGGTCAACGAGAGGAGGCGGTTCAGCAGGTCAGTGATCAATCCGATCCGTACACCAACTGCGGCTACGGTTGGTGTGCGAATGAACTGGGATAACAGCCTCAGTAAGCCGATCATTCTCTCGCTTCCAGCAAAGAGACCGGACCACCCGGGAAGTCCTATGGCGTCTGGTTTGGGTTCGTGCACGTCCGATTCCAGAGTCCCGTGAGTGTTGTGTCCTGAGGAAGAAATTCCTGCTACCGACTCCCAGTCCTCAATGACGGCGCGGAATACCTTGTCAGCTGTACGATGGATGCTGGTGACAACGGCCTTCAGCATGCTTTCCCATTCCTCAGTCGACGTGGATTTCGGCGCACAGCAATGCATCTGTACAAAAAGCCGCCTTGCGGCTTCGCAGGCCGGACATGGGAGAGCAGGGATGTGTTGTGAGCTGCTGGACGGAGTGGGAGCGATGGTTTGGACTAGAAGCTGCTGCAACTGGCTCTGGTAGGACCGGAATATGGTAGGATGACGAGGCAACAACTGAGTGAAGCATTCAAGCATCGTTTGAAGCAGCGCTCTTTGGACCGGGTTCTGCTGCACTGATAATGACTGTGACCCTGCTGTGAACACTTTGAGGCAAGTCGCAATCATGGTAGGCAGAGAAGGGGTGGTAACCTCCCGAAGCAGTGTGGGATGATCGCGGGTCAGTATGAAAATCCTTGTTAAAGTGATCATACAGAGCTTCCTCGTAGTTGGAGGATCCGGCCTCCCCAGTATGCTCAGGAGACCCCTTACCCACGGGGCGCATTTTTGAAGGACTTCATGCCCTCCAACCTCGACGGTGCATTTTACAAGGACAACAGCAGCCCATCGGCCCTCGACGGTGCGGTCTTGGAGCATAGTGGATAGTTGAGTCCTGAACTTGTGACCTGCGGCGGCGGCATCCGAGGAGTCTTTGGCTTTCGCATCTTGAGGAGCAGCAAGCAACTGCTTGCAGGCTGGCAACAAGGCTGTAACGTGCGGTATCAAGGCCGGAAGCTGCTTGGTAGGTGTTGATGATATCCGGTAGCTGACAGCTCGGAGGGTGGAAAGTGAGGACTGCGATGCCATCCTAACGAGGCCGACTGGAACGGCCGCTCCAGAACCTCACCGCGTCTCAGTTTGAGACGTTTGCTTTGTCATACCAACGCTTGATATCTTTTCGAAATCTTTGAAGGCATCCCAGTCCGGCGGGAAAACCCGCTGCCGGACGGAACGCCAAGCTTCCACCCTTCAGGGTCCAAGTTCGCGGTCGAGTTCGAGGGCTTTTGTATAGCAGAGCAACAAGCTCTAGTTTCGCCAGTGATGTATCATGCAAGAGATAGCTGATCGGTCGCGCTCGGTGAGACCATTGCGCGACTTTCCGCCGCCATGATTGTATGTCCTCTCCGCCCAGAAGGCCGTTCGTCTCCAGTAAGGGTCAACATCCTCATCGCTGACAGCAATCAGACACGAGAGAGCGACAAGGCGTTACGGTACATCAATCAATTGGACGAAGCGCGCTGCAATGGTCGTTGGCAGGACGTTCCCGAGCTCGCGCGGAAAGTTGAAAAGCATGCGCCGCATAGGAAATGTTTGTACAAAGTCCCTTGGTCCACAGGTCGTGCTAAGTAACACCTCTCTCCAGGCTTAGCGCTCAGCGCGAGAGCAGAGGTCCAGGTCTCTGGACAGAGCAGTCAGAGGCCCACTACCGCCAGCTCTACATCGTCGTCCCTCCCAAGCCTGATACCCCCTCTACTGTCCGCCATTGAAGCCGAAACAGCGTATGCGCAAGATGCCTTCCAGGCCACGACGTGTTTGGGCTGGATACACTGGGCTTTGGACGAGCCCAGCCTCGCAATAGTACGATTACCAAGGGATATAAGCGCGGCTGTGCAAGGTCTATCCGACAGCGGCGCCGCGCTACAAGATTGGACAAAGGTGTGCATCGTCAAGGCGGCATATCTGAAAGGTACGGATCCGGAAGTAAAAACGACACATACTTCTCTTGCGTGGCATGCTCACCAACCCTAGGCGTATCGCAAGAGCGCAACGAATCCTCCGCTGAGGCCTTTCACACTTACAGCTCAATATTGCCCTACCTATCCTACCTGCCTTCCCTGACATCGGTCGCGCCTCAATTTCGCCTGTGGACCGAGCGTTTACTGATACGCTTGTGCCTTCTGTGGGGCGGTCCGGGTGCTTCGCGAGACCCTACCAGTATGGACGATGGGTTGAGAATATTCAGGGTGTGGGATAGGCTCTGGGAAGGCCGCGCCACAGCTGCCGACACGGAGCAAGGCTCACGAACAGCGAGGCGTTTAGTTTGGAGGGCATACTACGATTTGTTGTCCTCCGTTGTCCAGCGCGACCCTTCCACAACATATTCGGTCGAGGCTTCGGAGAAACGAGCTCTGGCTACGTTAGAACCTTCGCAATACGGAAATACACCAGCTTCACGACTCCAATTGCGTGCGGAGCTGAATCGCGTTGAAGTCACGTATGAAAGCTTGTTGCTGCAAGAGACCCACTTCCCCAAGGCCAGTGAGAGGAACGAAGAGATCGAATCCTGGGTTGAGGCGGTCATAAGCAATTGGCGAGTCTTATGCGGTCCTGGTTGGCGAGACGAGGAACTAGGCGAAGGCGGTAAAGAGGCTGTGGCACGTGGCGTACTTGATGTGAGTTACAAGATCGAAGTCTGATGCCCATTGAAATCGATGAACCATGTGCTGAAGGGTGAACGCAGATCCTCTATCGTGCCGCCACCAAGACATTCCACTCTACGCAGATCCTACGCTATCTGTTCACGGTTCATGCGTCGCTAGCAGAGTTCGATCTCGCCTTCAAGGCGTACAACTCTTACGTAGAGATTGTCACTCGGACTAAAGACCGTGCCGAGAAGAGCGGCGAGGAAGACACCGCTTTGGATGACGATGACACCATTCTACGAACAGCAGCAGAAGCAATCAGACTGTTATGCCGGTTCGGCAACCGCAAAGAAGCAGGAAAGGCGATAGATATAAGTAAGAACATTCAGAAATGGCTACGACAGCAAAGTCCGGCCTCGGCTCAAAAACGAGATGATTACGTGAAAGACATACAGGCAGCCACCGAGACTGCTCTGTCACCTGAGGCCATGGCTGTTGCATATCGTGCTATTGGCATCAGTCAGGCGCATTGGGCGCGTCTTACATACGATATCGCATCTAGACCGACTCTCCAGGCTCAAGCGGCGCAATCGTTTCGCAAGGCTCTCGAGCCTTCTGGCGCAGAGGCGCAACAGCTCGAGACCCTCTATTGCTTGGGCCTCCTCCTTGCCGAGACTAGGGATACTGCCGGAGCAATCAGAGTTGTTAAGCAAGCGCTTACTTCATCTCCACAGTTAGATGCTCTGATGACTGCGGATGGCGTTGTCTCAGAGGGCAGTGCTGGCCGGCCCTCATCCACCTATTCTAGAGAGAGACGGCTTATCTCCCTTTGGCATCTTCTTGCGTTGCTCCTCAGCGCCAGAAGCGAGTTTGATACCGCATCGGAAGCATGCGAAGCTGCGCTAGATCAGTTTGGAGAGCCTACCCACCTCTTTGGTAATCTGGACGAGCCGCACCAATTCCATAACGGTTACTCGAACCACATACCCTCCCATTCCGTTGAGGAGAAGGTGCAACAATTCCAGTACGGGGGTTTGGTCGATCAGATGGAACCGTTCGAGAGAGAAGGCATCATACAATTGAAACTGACGCAGCTAGCGCTTGTCGAAGCCCTAGAAGGTTCCAACGCTGCTGTTGACGGCAGCGATGAACTGCTTGCACTGTACGCACGGCTTTTCGGGGCAGCCAGACAACAAACGCATCCTTCATCACTTCCACCACCGAGAGGCGCGACGAGTTCCGTGAGGAGTAGCATATTTGGGCGACATTCGACGAAGAGCGCCCAAAGAAACGAATCGAATACCACATCGTTACCTCGGACCTCAACAACATCAGGGCCACCGGAAAACCCTCCAGCACCTGCAATCCAAATCACCGATGAGCACGGGGGAACCAACGGCCATCATCACCATTCAGTTTTCCGACACAAGGGTCATCATGACCAAGACATACAGCGGGGCACTGGCAGCCTGAAGCTGAAGAAGAAAAGTACAGGCAGTCTCCGCGAGCGGGATGATGAAGCTTCTGCCGAACCTCCTCCCGACCTTAGCGCTCAACAGGGTGTCCAGGGCCGCTCAGCAGCGCAGGATGGGGAAGTTGCAGATGAGTTCGTTAGGTCATCGGCAGCAGATCCCATAGGCGGCCTGCAAAGACCGACTGTCGAGAGCCCTGAACGCCCGCTGCGGCCCATTGCCCATAATGTGCCTCGCCATGCGCAGCCACTGCCAGTTCGCCACGCACGCCAACCTCCAAGGCAAGACACGCGATTGCCTACCCCCTTGCCTCTCGCAGGATACTCGTCTCCCGACCCCCGCTTTCCCTCTGCCCAAGAACGACGCCACAAGATTTCGCTCTTGATCAAGGTCTGGCTATTCATCGCCGGGTTGTACACGAGAGCAGCAATGTTCGACGACGCAAGTGGTGCGGTCGATGAGGCCTTCAAGTTGGCGGACGGCTTTGAGTTGGAACTGGCACATGAATCATCAAGCAGCAGAGCGTTCGCCGACAAGGGATGGGGCGGCGGCCAAAGTGTAGAGCAGCTTTGGGCAGACGTGTGGACGCAAGTATGTATCTCTTTCCCTGTTAATACTTGAGCATAGGCTTACCTGCAACAGCGCGGAGAACTCGCTCTGGCTCAAACATCGCCCCACCACGCCCTTGACTGCTTCGAGAAAGCGCTCGCACATTATCCCCATCACCCAGCCGCAACAGTAGGACTGTCGAACATCCTGCTGGACGTCTACTGTCAGAAAGTCCCTGCCGAACCGTCAGAAACTGCTGTCGCTGCTATCCCGAGCGCGTCCGCCTCGCCATCATTGACGCCAACAACTTTCGTTCCGATACCACCTTCGCCCCCGCCAGAGCAACAGCCGAGTGCTTCGTCATCTAACTCGAGCAGCCCAGAAGAGCTTAATCGACTGGCTGCTCGTGATCGGGCTTATGGCCTGTTGTCTTCTCTAACCAAGCTTGGGTCCGGGTGGGATTACACAGAGGCGTGGTTCGCACTCGCCAGGGCTTACGAGGAAGGCGGGCAGATTGAGAAGGCTAAGGAGATCTTGTGGTGGTGTGTCGAACTCGAAGACACGAGACCGATACGGAGCTGGCACAGCGTTGGTATGGGAGGATACGTACTGTAGGTTTCTAAAGCAGATGATAAGACAGCAGTAGATAAAGCAAGATACCCAAGGTTTGCAAGTTTACCAACAGTCATATGTATCTCAATCTCTACCAACCAATAGGTGACCATTCCGTCATTCAATCCGACGCATCGAGGCACCCCAAGGGTCATTAAATCTGGTGGATGCTATCACGCCACCCTCCCACTGTTGTCACTTCTCACTCGCCCATCCCGTTGCTCGACCGCGCCAATCACCCATCTTCGCAGCACCTCGACGGTTCCCCTTTTGCATGCTCACACCGTGTCCATGATACCCCATCCCCAGTCGCCTCTCCTAACGAGCCAAGCCTTCTCCGTTCTCGGAATTGCCCTGAAACTCGACTCACTTTCCTTCCTCCACTCCAGCCTTCACTATCCAAACCACCAGAACTCAAGCGGCCCCCCATTGACAGCCTCAGCACCGACGCAGATCTCGATGTGACGCCCGACGGCCATGTCCGACTCGACATCCACGCCTTCAATCGGGCCAAAGGCCGACAGCTGCGTATCTGCCAAACACGATGGCTCCATCAGGGAAGCTGCCGCCGCCATTGACGACGATGCCGAAGACCTCCCCACCATTCGCCGCGCAAAGAATCCAGCACTACCTGACCCTTTCCTCGATGCCGCCAACCGGGCCACCAGCTCCCCCGTCTCCACAGCCTCCAGCCCGCGCTCAATCTGGGATTCCTCACCCTTGCGTCAGGACCTCAAGGCCGACAGCGGCAACGAATGGCACTCGGCCCCCAGCAGCATCTGCAGTTCGCCTTGTACTCGACCCGCCCCAAAGCCGGGCACCGATTCCGTCTTCAAAGACAACAAAAGCGACCAGCCAGAAGAAGATCTAGACATCAGTCTCGAGCGGCTCGCTGAATCGTGCCTCCAATGCCAGCTCAAGCGTCTCCCCTGCAACAGAGGCCGACCGACCTGCTCGCGCTGCTTGCGCATGAACCAGAAGCGCGAGCCGTGTCTTGCACAGCGCCGTTTGGCGTTCAGGGAAATGAGGGCGGGGCTTGGGATTGCGGGGTTTGTGGTGCCGATCCATGGCTGTGAACGCGAGGGAGAGGAAAAGTTGAGGGCTGTGGTGAGTTTTTTCACTTCTCGATGGCATGGGTTGAAGCCGTGTGCTGATGTAGCGCAAGTTGCTTGAGGCGGAGCGGGAGCGGATTGAGCGGTTGAATTGGGTTCTGCCTTCGGTTCATTCGCCGAGGGGTGCATGGGTGCATCCGGAATGGCGATGTCGGACCTGAAGCGAAGATTCGAGTGAAGATGCTTCAGTGCGGATGACTGGAAGTCTGGATCGGCAAGCTGGCTACACCGTCTTCACAACGTCCTGCGCTCCTGTATCAGCTTCTGGGCTTGCCATGGCCTGCGCTAGACTAACCTTCTCCGAGACCAGCACATCACCGAAGTACTCATTCAAGGCGTGGGAACGAAGCCGTCCGGCAAAGGATTGAGGGTTGGTGCATATTGCAAGTGCAAGGAAATTCAGATCTAAGGCGCTAACAATCTACCTCTATGAAAGATCTGCAAGGTCTGGGCTATGGCGAATTCAACAATCTTTGAACAAGGCAACGTCTGAACTTTGCCAGTCATGACAGAGATCTTCCAGACTCGTCCAATGATGAAATGTGAGAATCAAATCATACACACCGCATCTGACGCCAAAGCTTTGCAGTTGTGCGAAGCCACTCTACAGCTCCCGCCCTACCTTGTCCTCTACAGCCGCCTTGAAGTCCTTCGCCGTCCCAACCGGCAAGCCCCTCCTCCTCCGTGCCTCAAACTCCGCCTTGGCCTCATCAATAGCCTCCTGGATGTCGACCTCCATATCATCCGGCAGCCCCAGCGTCGGGCCCCTCGAACTCCGCTCACTTGTTGCTCTCGTCGTCGCGGTCCTGTTTCTTTTGTTGAGCTCTTGCTTCAGGTAAGCCTTGCCTGGCGAGGCGAGGAAGCCGAAGCAAGCCACGGCGCCGATGATGCAGTAGAAGTACACGCGGGACCAAACGAGGAGGGAACTTGGCAGGGTGAGCAGCACGAAGGGCGCGACTGTGTAGGAGAAGGCGAGCTGGGTCACGAGGTAGGTGAAGATGTCGTAGTAGCGTTTGGATGGTAGCGGTTTTTGGCCGTCTTCTGTAAGGAAGAAGGGACGGAGGAGGCGGCGGGCATCTAGTGGAGAATTTAGCATGTCGAACCAGGAGAAGCGATACGGAGCGGAGCATACTCTTTGCAATTGTTTGGAGAAAGCTGGCCAAGACGAAAGACAGGTAGTAGCCTGGGTAGAAACCATGCCAGAAAGCGCTCGTGGTGAACGTCGCTAGAGTAGCTCGGAAGCCCGGCTTCTTGCCCTTCGGCGTGACACGCAGGTACACATAGTTCCGAAGCCAGTTGTTGGTATTGATGTTCCAGTTTCCAAGATATGCGTGCGTGTTCTGTGCCGTCTCGATAGCAAGAGGTCTGACATTCTGCAATCTGTTCCAAGCTGCGCGGCCAGTCTTTGGGTCGATGCCTTTATAGCCGATGCCTGATAGGATACAAGCGCCTTCGGTCAGAGCCCAGACGCCGTAGTACTTCATCCGCGTGGTGAAGCCCAACATGTGCAGTAGCCATACACGTCGGAGGAAGCCGTACTGCATGTAGGTGTCACCTAGCAGCAAGTCAGGATAGTACCAGCCAGAGAATTTGAGGAATGCGAAAATCCAGAGGAGGCCATAGAAGGCTTTCCAGGTAGCGGGAGTGCCACTCCTGGGTATCCTGCGCTTCTTCCGCGTTGGTGGCGCCTTGGAAGGATCAGTACCGGGCGGGAGCTCGAACATGGTGGTGGTGATCCAGCGATGGTAGTCTGCGTAATCGAAAGCCGGCCCGGCGAACAGAGAGGGGAAGAAGAGGACGTAGCCCGCGTAGTCGATTACATCAGGTAGCCTGCGGATGGCCCGCTCCTTTTGGTAGTCAGAGAGATCTTTCTCAGGCAGTCTCCCGTCATGGACGTTCCAGCAAAACGCAGTCAGCTTCATGATCAGCACCATTTGAGCCCCGGTGATGTCGATTTCACCAGGCGCGTTCGCATACTGGCGTTTCAGGTGGTTGAGGGACATGTGCCCCATCAAGAAGACGAAGGCTATCCATGGCATGAAGGGGCCTTGGATGTATGCTGCGATGAGGTATGCGCCAGTAGCGCTGATGAACAGAGTGTATAGGCCATCCCACAGGTCGAATAGGCCGACTAGATAGAAAAGAGAAACTGCTATTATGAAGAGGTTCTTCTGCCAGGGATACCGGTCTGGGATGCGTTTCAGGAGGCCGGCCAGCGGGTACGACAGCAGGAAGGAGAAGATAAGCTTGAGCTCGTCCGTTGAAGCTCCCAGGGCATTGGCGGCGTACTCGAAAGGAGCGTTGATGTATGGAAGCATCTCGTCCCTGTATGAAGCGAGTGTTCGACGTTTGGACGGAGGAGAGGCGGAGGAATAGAAGTTACATCAATCCCGCAGCATAAAAAGGATGGGTTCCAGTTCAATGGGTACACCCTACCCTCAGAGCCAGGAGAGGCTGTTGGGTGTCTGTATCTCGGCTTCACGGTCTGAGCATTCTCGTGTGTTTCCTCTGTTTACTGTTCCCTCTATCCATGATTTCTTTCTGCAGGCATCGCGAATGGACAGGCACAGGGCAGGCTGTGGTGCGGTGACGTCGATGCCTCGGCTCGGTCAGACGTGTCTCCGTTCTCCGGCGCATCGCGCTTTTTGGCTTTGGCTTTGGGAGAGCACTGAGAGCTACTCGAGTACGAGGAAATCTTTGGGAGAGTTGACGTTGGTACGCCATGAAAGCGCGCTCAAACATCATAGAGTACCAGTAATACCGTAGTCGGGCACATGCACATCTGCCTCTCGCAATCTTGAACCACGCACAACGTGTCATGCTGAGCTAAGACAAGCACCGCCGTTGCCCGGGAGCTCCACCAGCGGCGGCAGCACGACTGCTTAGCTTTATATAAAGCTTTATATAGAGCCTCTTCTCGCCAGCAGCCAGCCACTTGGCTACCCAACCGCACCAACGCAGTGTGCGTGATTGCTCGTTCCTGCAGCCTTCGCCTCCCGCTTCTACATCTCACCGGCGCTCCGAGTGTCTCTCCGCCGTTGTTCGCGAGTTTGATCACCTTGTGCCAAGACACGGAAGCTCTGGCTGACCTACATCTGTTTCCTAAGGCTGATACTGACATGTCCTTTGGTCTCCAGCTAGCCCGCAACCTGATCTTAAGACCGGCATCGCTATTACTCGGAGCCCCGCTGGCAGCGCCGTGGTTCCAGCTGGACCCAAGCGAAAGCTTCACCTCGCCCGTTACTACACACTCCCCTACTTAAACCGCACCACCACCCTGTACGTACCTGCCCTTTCCTACAGCCCTCGCCCCTTCCCCGTCATACACTCGCCATGGCTCTGCAGTACTTCACGGGCGCGCTTCATCATCTCGATCATGCGCCAGCCTTGGATGACATGGCCGACGTCCGTTTAGTCACTATCACTAACACGTTATTTGACAATCGACTAGCACCTCACTGGGCTCCAACTATATTCACTGTCTTTAGCGGGCCAACTACAATCAACGTCGACAGTTCGTTGATCAATCACATTCTTGTACTACTTGTTCTGTTCCTTCTTTACAAAATCCATCGGCTTGAGTTACAGCTTGCGCGGCGTTTGTAGCGATGTCAGTATATTCCGCCGATCTTCACGCGCTTGACCACGCTGCGCCAACGCGCGAAAGCCTTAGCCAAGCTCCGTTTGTTTCCCAGCCCTGACACTGACACATTCTTGATTCTCCAGCCATCCGGTCTGCGGCGCTTGCACTACCCACCGCCAACATGGCTTCTCTCTACAACCTGGAGCCGCAGCCCACGGCGAAGGTCCTCCTGCTCACCACCGCTGGCGATATAGAACTGGAGCTGTTTGCCAAACAAACGCCACTCGCATCGCGTAATTTCCTTCAGCTATGCCTCGACGGCTACTACGATGGCACAATCTTCCACCGCCTTGTCCCCGGCTTCATTATACAAGGTGGGGATCCCACGGGTACCGGCTCTGGTGGGGAGTCAAGCTTCGACAATGGCGAGCCGTTCGCAGATGAGTTCCACTCGCGGCTCAAGTTCAACAGGAGAGGGCTACTAGGGATGGCAAATACGGGGGCGAAGGATGACAACGGGAGCCAGTTCTTCCTGACGCTGGGAGAGACGCCGGAGCTGACCGGGCGGAACACAATGTTCGGTCGCATAGCGGGCGATACAATCTACAACCTCATGAAGATGGGAGAGTCGGAGCTGACAGAGGGAAGCGAGAGGCCGCTGTACCCGACGAGGATCACTGGAACCGAAATCCTGGTAAATCCTTTCGAGGACATGGTCAAGAGGGTGCGGACAAAGCTCTCAAAGGCAGAGGACGACAACAAAGCCAAGAAGAAGGCGAAGCGGAAAGCTGGGAAGAACATCCTCAGTTTCGGGGGCGATGAGGAAGATGCCGACATCACAGCGCCCATCGCCAAGAAGCCAAAGTTCAACATGAAACTGGTCAGTGTAGGGCAAGAAGATGGAGCCGTCTTGAACAACCCGCCTATGCCCAAACCCTCAGAGCGAAAACCAGGACCGCATACCAAGAAGCCGATATCTCTCTCACCATCCCGATCTCCACCACCCCAGTCAATCGCCGCACCATCAGCCCGCAACCGCTTACTCACCCGCTCTCCATCATCTTCGCCCGAGCCTCCAGAACCGCAGAAGAACACAGCCCTTCTTGACCGCACAAACGCCCAAATAGCCGAGCTCAAAGCGTCCATGAAACGGACTACCGCCACCGCGCCCTCAGCCGCACCACGCAAGAAGTCAGCACTCGAAGCCATGATCCCCGAGACCTCCACACGCGGCCGCAAACGGCGGCAAGGCGGCGCCACTGGCAACGCACTCGAAGACCAAAAGGCATTGGACTTGATCCGCGCGTTCCAAACGAAGCTAGATCAGGCGCCCGAAGAGGCGTTTCCAGCTCCTACGTCACCACCCAAAGAGTCCACCCCGAATGCACCAGACGAAAGCGGCGATGGGGATGGCGTCCCGACAGCTCAGCCAGCCGATGCCCTGGACGAAGAGGCTGCGCTCTGCGACCTCCATTTCATCGTCAATTGCCAATCGTGCACGGCATGGGATCGGAACCAGCTTGGCGGCGACGTCGACGAGGATGAGGACGAGGGCTGGATGAGTCACAGTCTATCTTTTGCGAAAGACAGGCTGGGCAAGGATCTGGAATGGAAGCGGAAGAACGAGGAGGAGCTGGTTGTCATTGATCCTAGGGAGAAAGCCAAAGAGATCAAGGAGGAGAGGAAGGGGACAAGGGATGGCGGAGGTGTACGTAGGGGCGAAAGGAGTAACGGGGCGGCTAGGCACGAGCGGAAAGACAAGCGATGACATCAGATCGAACAGTCACCAAGAGATGCAAGATGCAAGCGATGTGTAAAGACTTTTAGCAGTATCCTGCTATGCTGAAGTGTGGGCGTACCGAGAAGGCGCAAGCCATGTCCGACGTCCCCCAAGAAGCGGTCGCCAAGGTCACCAAAGTGCCCAACAGCAGTGATGCCAATGGCCGTCATCCACCTTCCGCAATTCAATCGCCACTAGAACCCCAAAGAAACCCAAAGAAACCTAAGAGTTACGAAATCACAGCCTCAGAGCTTCTCCACACCATATCACACCCATTAAAGCCTCTCACCCTCCTCCCAGCTCCTCCCACCTCTATCACCCTCCTCTCCACACTTAGACCACATACTCACTGACATCGCTCTCAGCCGGGCTCTCCATGCCATGCCCACTCTCACTCCCCTCCATCTCCTGCTGCTCCTGCTGCTCCTGCTTGACGGTAGCCGACAGCTTCATGCTCGCCGCACGGCGCCCCCGCGGCGTCGGAGTGCCGGCATCGCTCAGCGTGGCCTGCGAGTCCGCGCGGCTGTTGTGCCGGGCACCGCTGCTGCGGCCGCTCGTGGTCGGTGTCTTGGCGTCGACGGAGCGGGGGGTCTGGGTGGTGTTGCGCGTGGGAGTGAGAGAGGGGATGTTGGCGAAGTTGAGGGGAGGGACGCCGTAGCCGGTTACTGGCTTGGGTGTTTTGGTGAGGTCTTCGTCGTCGTCTTCAGCGTCGCTGGCGGCGGTGGCGAGCTTGCGCTTCTTGACCTTGTTGGCGGCGGCGCTGGCCGGGGTCTTGGTGCCCTTGGTTGCGGGCGACGAGGCGTTCTTGCGCGGAGTGTTGGTGGTGGTGGAGGTGCCTTTTGTCTGAGCTGCAGCGATGCCGAAGTGGCCAGAGCTCGAGGCGCCTTTCTTTCCCGTGGCTTGCTGGCGGATTTTCACAAGCCGCTCGGTGATTGCGCGCGCGGTTGGGATGTCGCCGCGATCGGTTGCTGCAGTGCCATCATGTTAGTCAGGTGCTATGAGGAGGGAATGGGGCTGACTAACGCCAGGCTGAGATGACCTTGTTCGCGTCGACTTTGAGGTCGTGCGTCTCCATCATCTTGACGAGGAGCTGGAAGAAGCCGAGGTCAGTCGTGAGACGGGTTCGCGCGAGCGCGGAGACTGAGAGGCTCGTACGAGTTGATCCATATCTGGCGACCACTTGACAGGCATTGTTGCGGTTCGGTCGATGTCGCTAGTTAGGTGTTAAGAGTAGTCACTTCAAGACTACCGAGAGGGAACAAGAGGAGTTCAGAGGACCTTAAAGTTAGAATTGAAGCGCGATGTGACGTGAGAGGAGAGAAGGGGAACGAAGGGGAATGAAGAGAGGAGAGATGTTTTAACGCGTTGATCAGAACGTACTGGCTTGTGTAGATGAACGTTCGTTGGAGAGTTGGATGTTCGAAGGGTGAAGAGAGCTGAGAGAGGTGGAAGATGGAAAATCTAAGGAAGAGCGGGCAGAAGTGGAAGTGAAGAGAACTTTCACTCAGGTTGCCAAGGGGATTCCACTTCACGTCAATTGAAGCTGTGCTGGTCCGTGAGAGTCTGTCAACTCGTGAATGGGTGCTCCGCTTCAGTCTGTTGCAAGCTGTCCGTACGGCCGATCAACGCTGTGAGATATCATCTGCTTGACCTTGCATTCGGAATGGTGTCAGATATGAGCGTTTTGTACGCTTCCGCAGAGAGTCTGCTCGGGAAATTGGTATCCCTCTTGCTGTGCCTTCGTGTACCTGAAGTTCTGGAATAGATCCTACGGCACAGTGCGGAAAGACAACTTGGAGCACGAGGAAAAATGTAGTGGTTGTGCTCAGAGATCACCTCATGAAGACCTCGGGAAACCCGTCTTTGCCTTGCCAGTGGATTCGTGCTGATATGCAGACGTGTCCTCCATACCACCGTCTACTCGCCTTGACTGATTAATACGCGCGCTACTTCTGCTATCCCAACACCTTACGGACGCCCACAGCTTGCATGTCACAACGCTTGTCTATTACGCGCCCCCGACGCGTCGCGCATTCGAACACCGCATGGAGTCGTGCAACATGTTAAGTTACCTAGGTAGGCTTGTCGTTGTCAAGGAGCTGCTTCCCCGGCGATGATCCTGGCTAGTGCCACATGCTTCCCGCTTCCCCTAGAAACGTGGCGCCCGGCATCTTGCAGGCTGCGGCACAGCCGTCTGTGACTTCCAGATCACTTTATGAGCGATTTAGACACATCTTGTACATGCGCAGGTGATTGGAAGGCGGATATTGCACCCGGCGATCATTTCAAAGAGGAGCAGGGAGAGGGAAAGCCCTCAGATAAACCCCGGCTCGCTGTAGATCTTGACGAGCAAAGTACAGAAAATCACCATGTTCCCTCCGTGCTGCCGAATACTCCCAGAATACCCCATGACCAGCCAAACAAGCAAGCTGTCATCCGCACCAAGAAACCGCGTGCGGGCACCATCCTCTAGATACCTAATCCCAAGTCCAACTCATCGAACTCGGAGACAGGGTTGAAGCGATCGTCAAACTGCCCATGAGTCTCCGAGAAAGGCATCTCATCGTCTCCATCAACGGCGTCCACCATGCTCTCCGGTGTGTCCGCAAAGAACGACGAGGTGGCAGAGCTGAGTTTCTCCTGCTTGACCTTTCCGCCTTTCTTCGGGCTTGCATTTTTGGTGACCCGACCGGTCATGACACCTGTTGGAGACACCGGGATCAGCGGTACTTCTAAGAAGCCACCTGAAAGAGCATGACTGCATCTTACCGTCCTGCGAACCGGCAGCCTTCTTCGGCGCCTTCGGTTTGCGTGGTGTGTTCGGCGCGCTCTTCCCGCGAGCAGGCAACTCAGAGCGACCCTCTGTTTCGGCTTCCGTGATTAGATCTTTCCCCGCCTTCTTGAATAGACGAAACTGTCCCTCGATGCTGTCGTATGTTGCGCCTTGCCCGAAGTAGAAGGCCATCTTCTTGTAATCCAGAGTAACCTACCAGATATTAGTACGATAACAGAGATGCACGCACAGCAAACAGTGCAGCGGATGCGGAGACAACTCGTATCGACACTTGAGGCCATCCCAAGACCACATGCGTGACTGACGCAAGAGATGTTGGCCAAGTATGGGAGAAGCGGTGTGAACAACGTCGGTCGATGACGGGAGAACTTGGGAACCTAAGGGAGAGTAAAATAGAGTAGACAGGAGTGAGAAGGAAAGTAGCTACAACCTTTCCGCCATTTGCATCCATCAAGTAGGCGCAGATGGAGGCGAGAAGGCGCTCTTTCGATTCGGGAGTCTTCCAGTTGATACCCATTGTGAAGTGGTGTTGTGGTTGGCTGCCGTTAATTGTCGTGGATGAAAGTGCAAAGTGGGCGGCCGTGATGCGGAGAGCGGGACGACTCTGTGTGCTTGTGTAGGAAATCCGTATTCGTAGGCTGATGTTGTTTCTGAAGTACGGCTGGGTGTGACGTGTGTGAATCAGATGGAAGGTTGGAGAATGTCACAAGCGAAGAGAGATGACAGTGGATCGGAAGAACAGCGCTTCCACGCTTCAAATACCTTCACTCGCCTCTGGCGGCTACGAGCCGTGCACAACGTCTGACTCACAAGTCTCTCCGCCAACTCACGGCGATGCACTTCACTGTGGCAGCAAACTGGTATGATGGATATCAACCAAGAGCCGAGATGGCTGGATTGAGACGGCTGTGTAACCGCGTAGAGTGCCTGCAGATCACGTCCCCACGCGACGACGTGTTCTGATTGATCAATGAGTCTCCGCGCTGCTTCCGATATCTCGTTGGCGTGGAGATCATCCAGGGACGCGCTTCGTGTCGAGTCATCCCATGCAGATGTGCTGCAGCAAGAAAGGATGCCTGCATATCGTCTACGCCGCCTTGATACTAGCATATCGCAGACCCCATGTGGGGAACGCCACTTCAACGGCGTACTCCGCTACAGATGGTCACAAACCGCTACAGCGAGGTTACAGCAAGCTGTCCAGCAGGGGAGATGCCATCCTTCAGGGTGTAACCAGATCCATGTGCTCCCATCCGGCGGGGAGCATGCATGAGGCTTTTTGTGTAACCGTACCCCTGCGTCTTTCCCAAAAAGGCAAATTACGAACAGCTTATGGCAAGCTCGATGTACTGGACGCCCGTGGGTACATTTAAGCTCCAAGATCATGAGGTATCTGTAGCGCTCCAATTGCATACTCTGTGAACGACCGAGAAGTTCGACCGCGACTGCTCATGCGAGATTGCGAAGGTGAGCGCTCCCCAGCGGGGTCTCTGCGTATCCCGAACACGGAAGCTGAGGCTTTTCGCTCCACCATCAAGTGAGCAGGTAAGCCAGAGCCTAAAAACGTCAGGCCAGCGAATCTGTACGAGGTCCACATCTTCCGATACTCCTTTTGAGGCCCTCGGAGAGCTGCGAAGACGATATCCAGCAAGCTTCAGATACTCATCGGAAACATTACATGGTACTCAAGCGGAGGCCATATTGGACGTCAGTAGCTTGACGCCGCTCTCGTAGATAGAAGTATCCTGGTCCGGTATAGTTTCCTGATGGTCTGAATGCTCTGCCTGAGCGCCAATGGCAGGAGAAAGAGGTCATGATGGTAAATGCGGACGAAGGAGAGCAGAGTGAACGAGGGAACTGAGCCGGGTTCGGTAACCACGTGACTTCTGGAAGTGGTGCTGCTTAAGAGATCTATCGTGACATCTGCTCCTCCTGCTCGCACCAACAATAACCACCAAACTCACAACATAACATTCAATCACTCTTCCTAACCAACAACCTTCTTCAACAACAACATGAGCTTCGCTTTGACCAGGCGCCAGCTCCGCGAACTCGGCTACCTCATTGCCGCAGGAGGCATTGCCCTCGACGTAAGGTTTAGATCCGAGCCTGCGGTACAATACTGACAGCTTCAGGATGATCTTATGGCCTTCTATATCGATGAGATGGCCCGCCGTGCCGCCCAACGGGTACGTTGCCATAGTCTTTCTGGCGATGCAGTGCTAACATGTCGCCATAGGCCGAGCGCCGTCATCGCCGTCGGATCCTTCGTCGGTTGATGCGCCGCATCTTCCTGGCTGCGCTCGGAACGGCAGTCACCCGCCACCAGAACCGCCAAGCTCGTCATGGTTACGGCAGATAGATGGGGAAAGGGGTGGGTGGAGACTGGGCTCGTTGTCGTGGAATTGGAGCAGAGAGCGGTCCTGCGCGCTTTTGTTGAATGATTCGAACAACAGCACGTGAGAATGAAAGCCTCGTCGTCGTGTGTCTGTCCTTGACTCTTTTTCGATATCCTTTGTGACTGAGATGCATCTGAATGACCCTCTTGAAACCCCCCTCGAGTTCGCCACGACTTCCATAAACCTTGCGGCTCGATCTTACTCCTCACGGCGCAAAACCGAAAGTGGGCTACACGTAGCCTAACGGTTACATAGCGGCATAGTGTGTGGTTTCAGCGGTTTTCATGGTCCTCTTGAGGACCCAGCGGCAGAAGACATCGACCGTCTAACTTGTGACTGGGAAAGGACGCCCACTTCTTTCGGACATTGATGGTCCACACAAGCTGCGGACTTAGAACTGCTGCCCGTCCGTAACGGAAAGGCCTTTTCGAAAACATGACAGCACAGCGGAGTCTTGGCGAAGGAAGACTTGTCCATCGACCGCTGCGCAGTTCTTCTCTTCCCGGATAGACCGCACGACTATTGCGGCCTGGCGTATTGACAGCACGATCTCAGCGCAAGCCGGAATGGAAGCTGCAGGAAACAGAGCCGAATCAAATCCCGGCCTTTTTTTGAGGGCAGTTTTCAGTTTCCCCTAGTGCCAGCGCCGGCTCCTCATCTTTCAAGTTAGCTACTCGTACGACGAGCAGTGAAACACTGTTGACCTTGAAATGACAGGCACTTGTAACAGCCTGCGGGTGCAACAGATCACCTCAGCCGCCGCGACAGCTTCAGGCCAGGCCCCGACCATCCTTTGAACGAAACAGAAGCCACAACGCCTCACAATACGGGAGAGTACCTGGGCGGCAGCTGTTCAAAGAGGTAGAGCCGGTTGAGCAGCCCCCGCAATGGACATCACTGCCGTCTGCAGCATTAGGAACAACTCCATGGTGGGCTCCCGTGCCGATACTCTCGCTGCGGGCACGACATGCACATCTGTACTGCAGCAATTGGCGGCTTTCGTGACTCGGAAGCGACACCGAGCCAGCGCGAGGCGGGTGAACGTAATGTGAGCATACTGCGGAGAGCGAGCGGAACACTGTGAGCTTGCTGAACTGTTGTTCGGCGAGCAGGCTCTAAGTAGATGCGCTACCTTCATAGAAAATGTTGATCGTTTGGAAAGCCAGCTGTGGTGCTGCAGTCTTGGCCCTCTGTAGGTGTAGCATACTGGCCGAAGGCCTGATCCTCAAGTGTCAGTCGTATTTCCTACTCCTGTAGGCAATTCTAAGTTCTCGTCTCTCGCTTCTGATCTCTCCGTTCATGTTTCGTCCTAATACTGTCCTGCCGCGACTAGCACCCTTCCACAACCAGCTGTGTAGGCTGTCGGACCACTAGCGGGTGCTAGCGAGCTCTCGAGAAGGCAAGCCGGCAGGAAGGGCACTCCAAGCCGCCGAGTAGGTCAAAGGTGTTCGTTAAGCGTCATTTGCCCTACTCAGCATTCTTTGCGTAGGCTCCTGTTCTACATGAAGGAGTTGTGCATTGTCCATCGCGATAATGCCCGAAGTGGCTCGGAGAATAGGAATTGGTCTGATGCATGGACTTGTCCGTAATCATCGACCCAAAATCGACATGTAATGAAGAGCAGTCGGTCAGCTCGGCCACTGAGCGGAACCACTCCTTTGCCCTGTGGCTGGTACAATGACTCGCTTATTTGGATCCGTGGCCAAGCTTGGGACACCAAGCCAACATTAAATTCTTGAGGCAGCGGATGGGTCCCATCATTTGGGCATAGAGCACAAAGTCAAGGGGTACGCATGGGAAACATCACCGCGGATGTGGGAGCTGAGCCACTGCGGCTTGTATATACAGAGGTGCGAGCGCGGCGAACGGAAATTCACCTGGAACACCTGAGCCGTATAAGTAGTCGCTGCAAGGCAGATTTGGAAAGAGTCGTGATGAAGATGCCTCCCGGATGGACTTGATTGAGCGTTAAAAAAATAGACATCTTGAAGCAAGGCGGTCTTGCCTTCTGCGCTGACTTCGGCAGGCTACTTTGTGATGTGGCTGGGCGCCGTTTCGTTCCACATATAGAAAATCGGGCGAGGTATCAGGGATGATACACCTTCATCGACACTGCTACGTATCGGGAGCCGCCATATCCTTTTTCCGTTCGCAATACCCCATGGCGTGGGCAGCGGCTCTTCTTCCAGGCTCTTTAGGCGATATACAGTTGTAATAATGGTAAAGCCGCCGCGGAGACAGGCCATCGATAGGGCGTCCGACGACACTATCGAGTCTACTGACGCACCAATTGCCGCAAATTACCGTCAGACGAAGACTGCCATAACGAGCTGGTTGAAGAATTCCGGAACTCCAGAAGGCAGGGCAATGCGACACCAGAGTTTGACTGAGGACGGCTCCGATCAACACGACTCTTCGAAGCCTACGAAACGGACGAAAGTATGGTGTGCGATGCATTCCAGCATCGTTTGGCCAACGGCTAATACAACTACTGGAAGCCCAGTCCGTAAGACTCCCGAGCTCTTGACGCCGTAAGGAATTTTAAATGCGGACGATCATATCTTGTACAGTTGCCCAGGCGGCCTGAGAGGCATACAGCTGTGCTCCTGGCGTGCGTCGCATTGGCAGACCGAACATTTCCAGCTGAGACGAGTCTAAAGGTATTTTATGCCGCTGTTATATAGTGAGGCTCGCAGATTTGAGGGACATCTTTTGGGGAAGAGTTATCGCGCCTTGCTACCATCGAGATGTGGAGCCGTAATGAAATGACTCGCGGGCGTCTGGCCAGGATCCATTCTGGCAAAGACGTCAACAAGTACCAGCAAGCGACTGGCTACGGCGGATGTTGCTGGAGGTCGAGTGCAAGGTCAGCAGCGCAATGAATGCACCTCGTCGTACGAGCTTGTTATCCGGGCTACACATCGAGGCCGAATGAGCCGAATGAGGAGCCCTCGAAGCAGAAACAAGCTGACGTATACCGCTTGCAAGTTGCTTGCAGAATGCTTGAGTGTGCTGTGTCGCTCCTCAGTGCTGAAACGAACGATAACTCAAGGCAAGCCATTCGTAATTAATGCGCAGCTCAATGTGAGGTGTTGGGTCCCATCGTTGCAGTCACAATAGAGTTGTGTGGAAGGGTCGCGTGGTTTGCCGATAGAGGAAAAACGCGGACCCTTGATCGCCACAACCCGAGGAACCGACGATGCTTGGTCGAACGACAGAGTCAGGATGGGTGACGCTATGAGACAAAGGATAGATGATGTTAGCGGCTCCTATTTACAATGCTAGCACCAACGATGTCCGGGTCTATGTCACGTTCTTTGTCCCTATACCGGGCTTGGGGAAAGGATGCTAGCGTATCTGAATGGAAGTCGTAGATCTCACGGCGCTACAGTGATATGGCGACAACGGCCCCGAAATCGACCTCTGTAGTTGATGGATCTATCTGAGAATTGGCAGAGTCTCCTCGGTCAGTGGTTCATGGCATTGAAGAAAGGAGAAGACACAGCAAAGCGCTAGGCTCCCGCAAATCTTTTCGCCTCGCAGTTCTCTTGTAATGGCGAATTCGAAAGGGAGTTCAGTTTGATTTAGTTGTGGCTACGTGATTATAACACTACGCCGCGTGGAACACAGGGTCAGTTGTTCTGCTGAACTAGCAGGTGCAAGCAGCAACACATCTGTGAATTGGTTTATAGCTCATAATTGGACTGAATACATCTTGTGAACGAGTTGATGACTTGCAGGAAAAGCCGCAATCTCCAAATGTGTGCTCCCTCAAGATGTGTGCCAAGACCTTTTGTGATGCCCATCCCTAAACTTCCCTCTCCCTTGACAACCACCGCACGCCCACTCCGAGCCACGTTCGTACCTCCTTGTAAGCTCCGTGAACCTCACAAGATCTTTCTCCCACATATTGACAAGTTTTTAGCGCCTTCAAAATGCCACCAAAGACTCCCACCCGTGCCAGCAGCGACGACAAACAGCCGCCGAAGAATAGGCAGAGGCGGCAAGATGATGGCGGTGAGGCGCGGAGGGGTGCGCCTCCACAGCAAACAGCCGCCCCATACTTGACGATGTTCGATCTGGCGCAGATCGCGAGCGCGAATAGCGAGCCGTGCCCATCATGGGTAGATCGACGGGGCGTGAAGCGGCCATATCCAGGGCGAGTACTTCATGACAGCGAAGGCCGCAAGTTCCTCATACCAGACGGAACGATGGTCGCGCCAATCGAGGATGTGCAGTGGGACGGCGGCCGCACCGCTAATAAACACCCAAACATGACCGCTTTGGATGTCTTTCGCACCGTCCCGAAGCAGGTTTCAGCAAGAAACAGTCAGGACCTCGGCGCGACCCTACCGTCACTCCAACAATCTCTGAGCACTCCCCTTGCATCAACCGCGTCGTTCACGAGGTTTCCTTTTCCAGGCGTGAACATACCTTGGTCGGAGCAAGATCCAGAAACTGCTCATGCATTGGGCATGGCGCTCGCACGTCCTTCGAACAGGTACATCCTGCAGTCGCAGCAAGATCCTGATACGGCACTCGGCGGCGGCGATGTGAGACCAGGCCCCTTCGAAAGCGATCGGGCGGTATCTCGAGCTGCTACGAACGTCCAAACACCTCCCGCTCTCCCGGCGGTTCCGGCACATCTGATTCTACCCTCGAACGACACGAGCGACGCGAACGATGCAAACGACGCGAACAACGGCGATCTTTCAGCAGAAGATGGAGAAGAGCCAGGCTGGGAAGACTGGTTGCATCCAGAGGCTCTCTGAACAGCCCAACACGAATGACGTCTCTTTCACAAGAGGATCGGTTCTTGCTTCCTTTCACGATGCGACATCCTGTTCCCTCAGCACCTCTTCTCGACGATAATTCCGGGTACACTGAAACACGGGGCCATGGATTGACTTCGCGCGTTCTTCTGCTCTGATTTCGAGACAGCCACTCTGGGCTTGCTGCATGTGCATTGATGGGCTCGGACTTCCTCTGCGTTGCCCGTCCGGCGAGACGCGAGCGTTACTTTAAAGGACTAGGCTGAGTCCGGCAACGTCACGGGCTTTTTCTTCCGCACAGGTTATTTTGCTTTTACTGACGAGAGATGAGCGAAACGAGAAAGCGGGAAAGGAAGGAAGCACGAGAGTTGCGACTTGCTTCAACAAGCTGAACTTCCATGTATTTAGGCGAAAGAAAAAGACCTTACCTCCTAAACCTTACAGTGTGCGAGAGAGACCTGCATACTTGGGACACCACATATATAAATGTATACACTCTCTCAGTTGGGGAACCGTTACAAGTCCTGATGAGCGTTGAGTTCTCTTGACTCTGGAAGAGAGCCAACGAACGACCAGCAAAGACAATGTCTTATTAGAAACATCATATCAAACCCTGCCAGCGAGCTGCAATCCATCTGCCCCGGCTTCTCCTTCATGGCTACACGTCTCAAGAGAAGTTCCTTGCGAGGGTTCCGATGGTAGTCTCCCAACTCGACGCTGGCCTACTCCGGGCTCAACGGTCCACTTCAAATGTGGCAGACCGTCATCTACTCCCACAGTTGATAAAAAAATTAGTAAGAAGAAGTGAAGCACTTCGGCAACATTGATGAGACAACAGACAGGAAAAGGATGCCTCTGACGCAGACGCAAGTACTCACATCTGCCATGAGCTATATCGAAGATCTTGCAAACCGAGAAGCGGCTAGTGGCTTACGCTGCTTCCGACGATATTTGATGAGGAATAATCAGAAAGACTCCTTGAGCGCCACAAAGACCACATAAAGCGACTCGTTGGGACTGAGTAATGCCGTGGGAGAAACAGAGGCCTCCCAGACACGAACCGAAGAAACAAGAAAGGCATCAGACAAGGGCATATCGTATACATTCTTCACATCCAATGGGCCCTTCGAAAGAGGTACAGTGGTGTCCGAGGTAACCAAGAGCAAAAAGACCACTTAAGAAGCCTCATAAGCAACAGCTGGGGCTCGAAGTTCTAGTCCAAGCGGTATTGAGGATCTCTCGATTATCCTTTTGCTGTATATGTTTCGTCGGATCCCAATAGCAAATATTTCGTGTTTTTCTTGCCACTGGGGCGGAGCTTGTTGCCATGCATCCCTTGCATGCAACATCCGTGTAACACTCCCTGTGTTTGTACCTTCGATGAATCGCAAGCAACCACGAACTTCTCGTTCCCATCAGAGCGATGGCCCCTGATGGACTCAAGGCCGCGCTGGGTGTGGGAGTACCGCCTGATCTCGAGCGTATCGCCGCAGCCGTCGCTCGGGTCGCCAGCAAGATCTTGGTCGAAAACGTGGCGGCAGCGCGTGGAATGGGAAACATGATGAGTTCCTTCTAGTCATTGTGGTCGACGCTTAAGGACCTCGACCGGGTAACTGGGCACTGGAAAGCGGAGGGTAGCAACAGCCCAGGCTCGATCGGCCTTGCTGTGGCGGAGATATTCCTACTCGCTGTCCGATTCCCGACATCGTCTCCTCTTGTCTTAATTTGAGCGGATCTGGCCGACGTCTGTATAAGCTTCGAAGATGTTGGTCGCTTTAGGAAAGCCTTCCCCACCGAGGATGCCCGCTTCCGAACCGGTATTACCGCCTCATCGTGTGATCCTGTTATATCGAATTCTATCAGAGCCAAGCTGTACTGGGCTATTACGGCTCGTGGTCGACTGAAGCTATTGTCGCGTTGCCAGTACGACGAGCGAGGGGCGGGGGCGGTTATTTGGTTGCATGTATGTACCCTCGGTCCCCGCGCCCTGTTTGGGCTTCTCTCAAGGAGCCGCTACAATTGAAGGTTCGTAAGCTGTTGAGACGACAGCGGCTGGAGTCGTATTGGTGTTGAATCCGAATCTACAACCGGATATCGCTGTCGTTCTGCGCTGAGCTCTGGGATACCAGAGCGTTCGCCGGTTGCACTGTGACAAGAGTAACGTGTCGGAGTGGCTGCCGAGCTATTCTAAAGGCTGCTCCGACTTCCTTGCTCCCTCACTGGTCTCATTCCAAGTGCTGGAACTGAACCTAGAGTCGTGCCACGTACTGCTAGTGCGGAGCACCTTGGAGCGGTCTCTGGAGCTGGAGCATGACGATCTCGATGCAGAGTCAAAGCTTGAGCTGCTTTTCCGGGTCAACTGAGGTCTTTCGGGAAAGCCCAGTTCGTACAAGCTGCAAGGCTTCAGAAGGCGAATGCGTCTTGGTGTTGAATGTGGGTTACAGACCTGGAGCTTAGGATGATTTGGTGTCGTCAAGACTTGGCACGAATCCCTGTCGAACATCCCAGCTTTCAAACCTCAATATGCCGACGGTCAAGCGGTCAAATATCATGTCTGGGAGATGAAGTTCATACTGGATTCTAGCAGCTGCGAGATTTTCTCCAGAAGAGCGAGCTGCTTCTCTCTCCACAATTCGACTTGTCTGCATCACCGCAGCTTTGTCAAACGTTTGAGACAGGTGAAATGCTGGTTCAAACAGCTTACATAGTCTTCATACATACAGAACTACTGGCAGATGCTCTGCATACAGCCGCCCTATTCATGGATCACTGCTCGGATCATCCGTCATCATTAGGCCCCAGGACTGGCCAGGACGAAGATGGGTACAGAAACTGTGCCCACCAGGTACTCTTTTGTCAGACGTTCAACGCCAGGGGATTCATCTGCTATCACACTCAGTTCCGTTTCATGTGATGGTCATCAAAAGATCTCAGAGTCGAGAAGAGGGGTTCACGGCCTATTGTCTTGGGAAAACGGAACTCTGCTGATCCCAGCGCGAATCAATCCTTGTAATGGGTCTAGGGGCACGATCTGCCATCAAATACTGCAGAACCCCTACGCAGAACTGTCCATCTGAGGATTGCTCGTCCTGACTGCTGATCGACATATTATCGCTGCCCAAATCCTCACTATTCGTCGCCACATGGCCGCTCCCTCGGCTCGCTAAGGCTTCATCGACCGCCCCTCCACCCTCCCTGGCCCCTTCTTGCGCTTCTTGGCGGAGGTCGTTACATCATCGCCGCTGTCCTCGCCATTGCCATCAGCCGCCAGAGGATCCTCCACCTTCCGCTCACTGTCAGCGGCGGGCTCCGCGGGAGAAAGAGATGGGATTCCTGCTCTTCGAGGCAGAGGCGGCGGAGGCAATGATGCTGGTGGTCTGACAGACGAAATCGAGATGGTGCTGGACGTCGTTGGGGGAGCAGTCTACACAGATCGGACGGTAAGGTTTCTATGAGGGGTCTTTATGAGAAGGAGATGCTACGCTTACCTGGGCCCATGAGAGCGGCGACTGCTCTCGCCTGCTCCGCGGACAGCCCGATGCCACAGATATGGACGATGACGGCGAATAGCTGGCACTACTGTTAGCCCGGAGATCTGGAATTGATCTGCTGCGTTACGTGCCTGTGCGTTGCTGGCCGGGTCCCAGGCCATTGGCATTGTGATAGTGGTGGTAGATGGTTCTGTGAACATGAAGCTGATCCAACGGGGCCGTAAGCCTGCCATACGGTGGGGGGGGGGCTCACTTCAGCTGGAAAGATCTGGAATGTTTGAGATACACAACGGACTATTGAGTGAAGAAGCGGGCTGCGAAGACGTTCGTCGATATGGTTCTGATTTTGTTTGTGAGATTTATGGTGGCTGGATAAGCGGAGATGGGGCGAGTCAGGCAGAGAATGGTCACCTCGAAGGAGATATGGGCAAGCGAAGTGAAGGCACGGAAATAAACTGCCTCGGACGTTGTCGTTACTCGGAGAGCGCAAAGACAAGGAAGAGAGATCATATCGCCTCAGCGCTGGGAAGCTCTGTGCAGCAGACGTATCAAAGGGTTGCTGAGAGGATGACCACTGAGTCAACAGCTTCAAGAACCAATGTTGACAGAAATCCACAAAATGCTGCGCTTTACCAGCCTTTCTGTTTAACGCTATGATTTTCATCAATGAATGTTCCCCAGCCTGGGTGTTATATCCCTCATAGGCATAGCCAATGTTCTAGAGGCTTCTCGAACAGCCAGTCCTACACGACCACCGTCTCTCCAAGATCGCAGAGGCCTACTTCCTCTCCCCACTTCAGCCCTTCTTTCTCACAGCTCCTTTTCCATCGAGCCGGCGGTTCTCTGACGTCTTCATATTCTGCACTTAGACCACCCCTGACAGTGCCGTAATGCATACCTATGCTCTTCTTACTTCTGATATCTTTGTGAATGCATACGGAATCTTCAGGCGCACAATGAACAGGCGACATGAAGGTACGTGGTAAGTAGCAGCCGATGGGTAGCAGAGCCAGATCGAAGGGCCCATAGAGATCGCCAATTTCTTTGAATGCTGGACAGTGCGGCAGAGAATCTTCGTCGGTTATGGAAGGGTCAGAGGTGATGCTCCGATAACCGGTATCGCCGGCAAAGAACATCTTCTTCCCTGTCTTCGGTACACTTTCGAATGTCGCTGCGGCGCTCACATCTGTTTGTCTGTCTATAGCTCTACTACCGAGCTCCTCTAACACCCACGAGCACCATAGAGCTTGCCCGTGGTCCCTAATTCCACGGCCACTGAAGTGCTGACTTGGCGTACAGGTAAGGTTCACCTCACCAACGCCATTTACCGTAATATGGACTCCATCCCACCAATCCAACTCCACGATCTCTTCCTCCGGAATGCCTATACCAAGGTACGCCTGCTTGACACCCAGGGCGCAGAGAAACCTCACCCTCCCTTGACCTCTAGCATGAATCCTCGTAATGGTATCCGAGTCCATGTGATCATAGTGATTATGACTGATGACGACCAAGTCGACCTCTGGTACTTCGTCCAGCGAACACGGGGGCGGACTAAACCTCTTCGGCCCAAAGAACGAGACCGGGCTCATGCGGTCCGAGAACACAGGATCGAAGAAGGTCCTGACGCCTCGAGGTCCGCCAGAAGACGCCGAAGTCTCCACGAAAAAGCTTGCATGACCGATCCAGGTGGCTTTGAGCCCAGGCTTGCCCGCCCCCCAGTCAGGTTTCCGGATGGGCACCAACTCCTCACTCCGAGTGCCGTCCTCGTTTGCGGGAACAGGCACGAAGTTACGAGTACTTGAGAAGCGTGTTTTTAGAACTGAAAGGAGCCCGTGGCTGCCGCCTTCGAAGCTGAGCCATGGGTTCTTGAAGGAGGCCGGCGGATTACCTCCTACGTGATGAGAATAGTCGGGTTGACGGCGCGGGTCGAGCTTTCGAATGCTGATCGAGCCGACACTTTGGCGGGCTGAGCTGATCATGGCGGCTCTGATTGCTGTGCTTGAAGTCTTTCTCCAGATGGCATGTCTGGTATCGTACAATGACCGTACTTGGCGCTGACGTGGTGACGCTGACAGTTCCGGTTGCAATCGGAAATGATCCAGCTACGTTTGCTGCACGGTCACTGGATAGCAGTATCGAGACACTACACATGCTCTCAAACAGCTCTTCATATGAGGCATAGATCGAGCCTCCTTGCCGTCTCCACAATGCATTAATGGGGGTTGAGCGTGCTTGGCAAGGGTTTCGGAGACCTCGGCGAGCACCACGTGATCTGGAGCTTGGACGATCCTCTCGAATCTTCTCCTCCGTCCGAATTATTTTTCGAGTTGAGCATCGCATCGCGTCTTCCCATCCATCCATCCTATCACTCTCTTCGCCTTTTG
Organism: Coniosporium apollinis CBS 100218; assembly: GCF_000281105.1. Taxonomy (NCBI): domain Eukaryota; kingdom Fungi; phylum Ascomycota; class Dothideomycetes; genus Coniosporium; species Coniosporium apollinis. The sequence continues at coordinate 41,356 of NW_006913328.1, read as the reverse complement.
ATTGACTGGAGTCCTGGAGCAAGGCTTTGGGCATCTTGTTACATACTCATTGACTGTGTGCTATATCCATCAAAATGCAGCGAGCATTGTCATCCACAGCGCGGGCATCCTACTCCCGGTTACGGCCATCGAGTTTCAATGTACAACAGCTTCGATTTGCGCACAAGGTACGTCAACTTCATCAGGAGCTTCGTGTATCCGTGTTCTCCCCCTCCACTCTATATACATAACGAGCTTCTGACACCAGCTGCAATAGGAGTTGAAATTCGGTGTTGAGGGCCGCGCAGCTTTACTGAACGGCGTCGACACCCTCGCAAAGGCCGTAGCTACAACCCTCGGACCGAAGGGCAGGAACGTCTTAATAGAATCGAGCTATGGGTCACCGAAGATCACAAAGGGTACGTCTATTTTGCGCCCAACGTCAGGCTGAGTTAATACTGACACACCGTGTACAGATGGTGTCACCGTTGCCAAAGCTGTCACATTGAAGGACAAGTTCGAGAACCTCGGCGCCCGCCTTATCCAAGACGTGGCATCGAAAACGAACGAGGTTGCCGGTGATGGCACCACCACCGCTACCGTCCTTGCGCGCGCCATCTTCTCCGAGACCGTCAAGAACGTCGCTGCAGGATGCAACCCGATGGATTTGAGGAGGGGTACACAGGCCGCCGTCGATGCGGTCGTTGATTATCTACGGAAGAACAAGCGGGACATCACAACTAGCGAGGAAATCTCCCAAGTCGCCACTATCTCCGCCAATGGCGATACGCACATTGGCAAGCTCCTGTCAAACGCCATGGAGAAGGTTGGCAAGGAGGGTGTCATCACTGTGAAGGAGGGCAAGACTATCGAGGACGAGCTCGAGGTCACCGAGGGCATGAAGTTCGACCGTGGCTTCATCTCGCCCTACTTCATCACCGACGCCAAGGCACAGAAGGTGGAGTTTGAGAAGCCGTTGATCCTCCTCTCCGAGAGGAAGATCTCAGCTGTCCAGGACATTGTCCCCGCTCTCGAGGCCTCGCAGCAGCTCCGCCGGCCGCTCGTCATCATCGCTGAAGATGTCGATGGTGAGGCCCTTGCTGTCTGCATTCTTAACAAGCTCCGCGGCCAGCTTCAGGTCGCTGCCGTCAAAGCTCCAGGCTTCGGAGACAACCGCAAGTCCATCCTTGGCGACCTTGCTGTCCTGACCAACGGTACCGTCTTCTCCGACGAGCTTGACATCAAACTCGAGAGGGCTACCCCGGATATGCTCGGCTCCACTGGCTCCATCACCATCACCAAGGAAGACACCGTCATCCTCAACGGCGAGGGTAGCAAGGATGCAGTTGCCCAGCGCTGCGAGCAGATCCGCGGCGTCATGAGCGATCCCAGCACCTCCGAGTATGAGAAGGAGAAGCTCCAGGAGCGTCTCGCCAAGCTTTCGGGTGGTGTCGCTGTCATCAGGGTTGGCGGCGCCTCCGAGGTGGAGGTCAGCGAGAAGAAGGACCGTATAGTCGACGCTCTCAACGCCACGCGCGCTGCCGTTGAAGAAGGCATCCTTCCCGGCGGTGGCACTGGCCTGCTCAAGGCAGCCGCCAACGCTCTCAACGACGTCAAGACCGCCAACTTTGATCAGCAACTCGGCGTCAGCATCGTCAAGAGCGCCATCACCCGTCCGGCACGCATGATCGTCGAGAACGCCGGCACCGAGGGCAGCGTCGTGGTCGGTAAGCTCATGGACGAGTTCGGCTCGGACTTCAACAAGGGCTACGACAGTGCCAAGGGCGAGTATGTCGACATGATCTCCGCCGGTATCCTTGACCCCTTCAAGGTTGTGCGGACGGCGCTCGTTGATGCCAGCGGCGTAGCGTCGCTACTCGGCACGACCGAGGTGGCGATCGTGGAGGCGCCAGAGGAGAAGGGCCCGCCGGCCGGTGGTATGGGCGGTATGGGAGGTATGGGTGGCATGGGCGGCGGCATGTTCTAGATGTACTGTGGTAATACTCTGCCTTTCTTGTATACCCACCCTTGCCCTTGCATTCTCAGATGTATCTTGGAAGAATCTCTGCACTCCACTCTGGGCGCATTTTGTCGTTTCTAAGTTGCATTGCGTGCGGATGGATGGGGTTGTAGATTAGTGTATCAGCATAGGCCGTCTCGTGGCGGACACAATGTAAAAGCGTCAAACTTGTTCACTATAACGAGTCCGTCTTCTTCGAGGCTTGTCAACGCATCACTTGCCTCGGAAAGCTCCCTAGGATTTTTTTGTGCCCGTGGACGACAATCGGATACATGCACGGTACGGCGGTGAAGACTACTGAGCATGATACCATTCGATCATGCGGACTCGAGCTTTACATCGCCAGCTACTGATGGTCTCCTGATACTACCGTCTTATTTCAATCGACTTTGATATCAAGGGCTCGCTGCTTTAGCTTGTAGCCACAAGGCTTTGTGTGTATTAGTGAAGCACGGGGAGGCTACTCGGTCATCACAGCTCCATGTTTGGGCTGAGCTCCCCGAACACGACCGGAATTTCGATTCTGAAGGCCCCAAAACTGCTGGCGAAGGCATGAACAGGCAGAACAGCGCCAAGATCTGCCCTCGTTGCAATAAACTGTAGCCTGCGGTGCATTCGTAACACTCTGACGCTCCGCCGCCCCACCGCTGTCGTGGTGTTTTGACGAGAGGCCCCACCAATCGAAGACCCCTCCAAATTCGCAGCCTCGACCGCGATCTTCTCAGCAGTCAACAACATCCACAAACTTCAACTTCCACTTGCGCCGTACAACATCTTGGACATCCGACTCAGGACAAACACCACTGTCAGTGCAGCTACTTTGCTGGAGCGAACACAGACCATTCTGGCATTCTGCTACCCTGTAGCTGACGACGCTGATAGCGTGTTGCCCCTACACCAAACATCCCCACTGCTTCTACTCCCCTCTTGTAGACTGCTATCATGGTAAGTTCGTAACGAAGCCATTGACACTGCGCCCGCTGACTGCTGCTGCTCAGGCTTCATCCGGGTATGTACTCCTGCTCGCCTGACCCGCGCCATCACTCCTTCACGGTCATCCGCCATACCGCGAACCCGGGCACCCAACCAATCCACTTCCCAAGCTACGCAGCATTGTCACCCAACACGACGTACTAACACACATCCTCCTCCAGCGTCTCAGTCCACCCCGACTGCATCAGCGCCTTCAACGAGCTCAAGCTAGGCAAGGACATCAAATACATCATCTACAAGATCAGCGACGACTGGAAGGAGATTGTGGTCGAAGAGACGTCCAAAGAAGCCGACTTCCAGACCTTCCGCGAGAAGCTGCTGAGCGCCAAGTCCAAAGACAGGCGCGGCAAGGAGGGCATCGGCGGCCGGTACGCCGTCTACGACATGGAGTATGAGCTGGAGAGCGGAGAGGGCAAGCGGAGCAAGATCACGTTTATCAGCTGGTGCCCGGATGATGCGCCGCAATATGTGAGTTTCAGAGGGTCCTAGGCCATGGTGCTGTGGAAAGGAAGGGAAAGTAGGCATGCGGGTCGGTGCTGATGTGTTCGTAGCCTCGTATGATGTACTCGTCCTCCAAGGATGCCATCAAGCGCGCCCTGAACGGCCTGGCGGCAGACATTCAAGCCAACGACGCCGACGACATCGAGTACGAGAACATCATCTCGCGGGTCAGCAAGGGCCGTTAAGCGGCCTCGTCGCGAAATCTCCGAGCTGTCAGTGGCATGGTTGGACCATTACAGAGAGAGGCCGGAGGAGCGCTGGCGGATGTTTGGCAGGCGCCGGGCCGACTTGTGGTCTGGCAGTTGGCGCTGATTTGTTTTCGAGCGATGAGGTATGATTGCTGGGATAGAGATGGGACAAAAACGTGACTTCTTACATCATGAACGGTATGCAGGCCTTGTCACAGCACGGAACGTTTCTGGGTGCACTTGATTGCTGGCCGTTCTCACTAAACACTCACCTGTCGGACCTGACCACATTTGGTATCGTAACACATGGCACTCATGTACAACCGATCAATCACCGTCCGATTCTCCAAAAGATTCCCCAACCCCTTCCCTTACGGCCTCCCATTGCTACTCTCCCAAGCCCCCTTAAACAATCCGGCCAACCTCACCGCCTCTCCTTCGTCTCTGAGCCTCTGCACAAGGAAGTCCTTAAGATCAGACCAAAAGTCCTCCGTCTGCAGCACATCTGCCCCGCTTCTTTCAACCCCAGACGTACCACTCCCAGCCGGCTCCCCCGCGTCCGTCATCTCCACCTCCGGCGCCGGGGCCTCGAGAGGCGGCGAAGCTACCACGGGCTCTTCAGACACCGGAGCTGGAGCGGCCGCCGGTACCGAAACCGCCGGCGAGGGTGCTGAAGCCGCGCCCGTACCTGCACCCGGCATAACCATTACCGCAAACTCCACTCCCTTCGTCCCCTCCTCAAGCCCTGTGCCCAGGATCTCGGCCACCGTCTTGGTGTCTGCGCACGGCTTCTTCGCGAACAGCAGCTTGAGCTTGTCAGCGCTGACGCCGTGCTGGGCCGCGAATGCGGTCTTGAGATCGAGGGCGGAGGTCGTCGCGGGGTTCTGGTCCGGGAGAGTCAGGGACTGGGATGCGTTGCGCAGGTTGTGCAGGGTGATCGTCAGGGTGGGCGTGGAGGTGGAGCTGGCAGAGGTGGGGGAGGTGCGTTTGCGTTTGGTGGTCGGCATTTTGGGGAGGATGTACTAGGGCTATTAGCGCGGATTGTGGGATAGGTGCAAGGCAATGAGGAGAGGAGGGACTCACAGCTCCCGTTGCGGGGTACGTCTTTGGGTCTGCGACATGGTCACTCGATAGTTTGATCGGCCGGCTGTCGAGCGCGGTCAGGAACTGCTTCGCGAAGGTCGCTTCGCTCATGGCGTCCTTCTTGGGCAGGAGACGCCCGGCGAGCGCGGCTTGATTCTGGTAGGAAAACATTTGGTGGATTTCTAGCGTGAGGTAGGTAGTCTTCTCTGTCTATAAGGGTTCTGGGTTTGGTGATGTCCAGCGTCATGGTGGTGGTGGAGTCTCGGAGCTTAGCTTAGGGCGGTGAGCGGCGAGCTTCGGCAGAAATTTTGGTAACTCGAGAAAATCCCCGCGAGCGACCACGAAAGGCGACAATATATCAAACCATCGTGCGTTGCGAGACGTCAGGTCAGAAAATAAAGCTAGGTAAAATCAAGATGGGCGTCGGACGTCGCATGAAGAAGCAAGGCCCGCCGCCTCCCCTCGACGAATCTCTCGTCTCGAGAAAGCGCAAAGATATACCCGCCGAAGCCCCCAATGGCCAGAGCAAGAAGCGGAGGACGTCTCAAGACACCCTTACAGCTAAACCTAAGAAGACGGTAGCGACTAGATCCTCAGCTCTGAAGCCAGCAAATTCGGCCGCGAAGAAGACCACGAAGGGTAGTTTTGGGAACGGCAAGGTGTCGCAGACGGAGAAGGGCAGGCCAAACGAGGTGCGAAAGAGAGCTGGAAAGAAAGCGCCCTTGCCGTTACCGCCTGCAGAAGCAGATGACGACGAGTCTCCGGAGGACGTCTTGGAAGGAGAGGATATGGACCGCGCGGAGGAGGATGGCGTTGAAGAAGATGAGCCATCCGATGCTGATGTCCAGGATCTGAACGGACTCGGATCAGACGCGTCAGATGTCGAGGACGGCGATGACTTCCTAGGTCTAGATTCAGACGTAGTGGACACGGACGAGGAGGCGCCGAAGCAAGGCATGTGGTCTGATGACGAAGACGATGAAGACGCCGCAGAGAAGCTCACAGCCGCAAATATTGAGGGTCTATCGAGGCGACTGGACATGCGAAAGGCGATCGAAGAGGCCGAGGCGCAAGCGGAGCTCGAGGAATCAGCTATGCAAACGAATATTGCTGGCGACCGGCCTAAGGTACTGGACGACGAGGCTGAGGATGAAGACCAGGCTGGTAGACCCTCGCTGCTGGCGCCAGATCTGCAGCTTCTGCGAACAAGGATTACAGAGACCATCCGCGTGCTGGACGACTTCTCCAAGCTTGCTGAGCCGGGCCGTTCTCGCGCGGAATACACAGCTCAGCTCATCAAGGACATCTGCGCATATTACAGCTACTCGCCATTCTTGGCTGAGAAGCTGTTCAATCTCTTCCCTCCCCGGGAAGCGTTTGCGTTTTTCGAGGCGAACGAGACCCCCAGACCCCTAGTCATACGCACGAACACCCTACGCACACATCGCCGAGAACTGGCGCAAAAGTTGATCAACCGCGGTGTCACGCTCGAGCCTGTCGGCAAATGGTCAAAGGTCGGTCTACAAGTCTTCGAGAGCCAAGTGCCGCTCGGAGCTACACCAGAATACCTGGCCGGCCACTACATACTGCAAGCAGCAAGTTCCTTCCTGCCCGTCATGGCACTCGCGCCCCAAGAACACGAGCGCATCCTCGACATGGCAGCGGCTCCCGGCGGCAAAACAACCTACATGGCCGCCCTGATGAAGAACACGGGGTGCGTCTTCGCCAACGATGCCAACAAGAGCAGAGCCAAGGGCCTGATCGGCAACATCCACCGACTTGGCGTCAAGAACACTATCGTGTGCAACTACGACGCGATGGAGTTCCCCCGAGTAATCGGCGGCTTCGACCGCGTCTTGCTGGATGCGCCATGCTCGGGCACGGGCGTCATAGCAAAGGACGCCTCTGTCAAGACGAATAAGACCCCCACGGATTTCCTAAGACTACCGCACCTGCAGAAAAACCTGCTGCTTGCCGCCATCGACTCGGTCGACCACGCGTCCAAGACTGGCGGCTACATCGTCTACTCCACCTGCTCTGTCACGGTCGAGGAGAACGAGCAGGTGGTCCAGTACGCGCTGAACAAGCGGCCGAATATCAAGCTCGTCTCTACTGGGCTTACCTTCGGGAAAGAGGGCTTCGTTTCCTACATGGGCAAGAAGTTCAGTCCGTCGATGAAGGAGACGAGACGGTACTACCCGCATGCGTACAATGTCGATGGCTTCTTCGTTGCTAAGTTCAAGAAGACGGGCCCGACGCCGGCGGGCGCGGTCAATGCGCCTGCGACTGGTGGTGTCAAGGCTAATGGAGCGGTCAAGGCGAGTGACGAGGAGGTGGTGGATAGGACGCCTGTTACGGCTGATGAGGGAGATGGTACAGAAGGTGACTTTGGGGGATGGGACGAGGAAGAGGACAATGTATACATTGAGCGCGCGCGCAAAGCGGCACTGAGGCGGAAGGGCAAAGATCCGAGGGCACTAATGAAAGGGAAGGCTGGCAGTGGGAAGCAGGCGGGTACAGTGGACGAGGCTGAGAAGGTCACGGCCGAGAAAGTTGATGGGGAGGTTGCCGCGCAAGAGGAAGAGCGCGGGAGATTGAGCGTGAAGGAGAATGCTGTGGGGAAGGCACCGAAGGAGCGCAGTGGGACGGAAGTGGCCGCGGCTAGCAACACGAAGGTGAAAAGGAGGGCGATGGTGAGCAGATAGCAAGGCCATGACGCCTTCACCCTATATGATGGTACAAAAACTACTTTTTGATGTACTGCAAGTTTATTGCCGTACAACTGTCATCTGGGTCTACAGCACAGCGCTGTCATAGCTATCTGGCAAGCTTCGCGGCTGCACCAAAGCACTTTCCATACTGTACCGGGCTCTCTAGGTATGTAGGTGGAGATTGTCAACCCCAGGCATTCAACACATCCTTCTTTCTGCGATCCCGAAGCTCAACGTTCTGAACAACAAAGCGGTTACCAAACCTCACGCCAGGCTTCTCAACGCACAGCAGCCGGCTTCCACACGATACGATGGTGTTGAGAGCTAGGAGTTGCAGCCGGCTCACAAGGAAGGAACATGCGGTACTTCGCTAACTTACTACGGAGTATCGACTCGAAGCGTTCGGTTGCACCTCCTCAAGTTTGACCCTTGAACGTTACCTGTAGCGCTGTCCCGGACCGTGTATGCAGGTCCAGGACTCAAGGAGCACGCGGTAAACGCGCAGGATCCAGGTGCGCGTTCCCAACCACCTGGGGGCTGGGTGTGGGAAGTGGTGATACCAGGTGTGGTCGATTAAGGTAGGGGAACTGGTTGAACTTCGGTATTGATCTGGGCGCATCTGGACGGGGGCTTGAACGCCATGGTGAGTGTCTTGGGGGTGAGGCATTTTGCGATGCTGGCATACCGTTTGGATACTATTACTGCAAAGAGAAATATGCTTGGATGGTGTCCGCCGGCTGTTGTTCGGTTTGCAGGCAGGTGGAGGAGAAAAGGGCGTCCAGATGTTTGGTGGTTCCACGCGCGAAACGCCCCGCGATGATCTGTTTCGTCCGCCGCCGGGCCTGAAAACGCCTGACCGAAGAGCCGCAAGAAGCGAAACGATTGGAGTTCTGGGGCTCCACGGTTTGCAGAGCGGCTCGCCTCCATACTCCCTTGTTCTGGTCACGTTGCGCTCGTGACTCCGGATGGGCGTTCCGTCGAGCGCTCTCTGGCATCCACAAAGGGCCTCGACGTCAGACCAGCAATCACTGTCGCTTGTGTAGACTCTCGGCTCTTGGAATCGGCGTTACCATGTCGCGGCCGCATCTCCGGCTTCGTTGGACGTTGCTCTCCCAAATTTGCCATCCGTGACTTGGCTGCTCTGGTAAAAGTGACAAGAAAGATACTTCGTCGCGCATCAATCGCGAAGAGGGCCTTGCTGATCTGCATCTCTTCCGCTTCCTGGCAGACGCCAGGACGGCCAGGATGCTCAATCGGCCGAGACGGCGCACAGCTCAACGCTGGGTAGCTGCCATGAAGCATTAGCAGTTGGCTCTTGGCTACGCCTTTCTGCAAGTCAAGTCCAGCCGGAGCAGGCTGGACCAATGAGTAGCCCTGCCTCTTTGTGAGTGCCGATTCTCTCGTCATGCTCGTCATGCTCGTCATAGTTTTTTCTTTGTGTCAATGAAATTTAGTTTTCTTCGGTAGTGATTCCGTGAAATCAAGGACGTTAAGCCGCTCGTTGTCTTCTTGATGCTCACACACAAAGCTCTAAGATCCCTCTTTTGAGACTTTGTGTTCAAATAATATGCATGGAAAGCATTCGCGCTCCATCTGCTTGCGTCTTCCCACATCTTAACTCCCACCAACTCCTTTCCACGGCAGACGTAGCGGCGGCCGGGCCCTGGGAGCTGTCTCCGTTAGCGACCCCTGGAGCGGCCGCCTGCCGTGCTCATGGGGCACTTGGCGATCTTTGCGCCGATGTTGTCGCGGCGCCATGCGTGTCGGCGCCCAGTCCGCCTAGGAACTAAGCGTCCCATCCATTGACATCAACTGTGCGCTCCATTGGTTTTGTCCCGCCCCAAGACAGAGAATCTGGGGAAATGAACGCTCCTTCGCAGCAGCTAACCCATGTGACGCGGGGGTCCACACACCAAAAAGCGCTTGTGGCTTGCGAATCTTGCTCTCAAAGTTACCCTCGTTACATCATCCGGCCTGAATGTCGGTCCATCGCCATCCATGTCGTGGGAGCAGTAGCGATCATGCGCGAGCCACCGGATTTGCTGTCGAGCTGCAGGCAGGGTTAGGAGCTTGGGCGGAGAAGTTAAATGGGGACCTGCTCCCACTACCAGGCCGGTTACAATCCACTCGCGTTCGGGTTAGTCAAATCCAGCCGACTGTTGTGACATTAAAACGAGCGACCGCCGGATCAACTCAGTACAGTTCCCTTAGATCTGACTATCAACCCTGAGACTTCACAACACGAGGGTAGAAAAGTAGCCCATCATGGCTAAGTTCGCGATCAAGAAACCGGCCGACGTGCCTGGCAAGGCATGGTATGCTCGAAGACGATGACCAGACAAAGGAGATGAGTGCTGAAAGATTGTTTAGGCCCGCTATTGGGGTTGGTCTCTTCGTCGCCTTCGGTGGTGTCCTATTCGGCTATGACACCGGTACCATCGGTGGTATCCTGGCTATGCCGTATTGGCTTCAGGAATTTTCGACTGAGGGCAACAACGAGATCACGCCCTCACAGGACGCCCTCATCGTGTCTATCTTATCTGCCGGCACCTTTTTCGGCGCACTGCTAGCTGCACCCACTGCGGATTACTTGGGACGTCGGTGGGGGCTGATGTTCTCCGCCGGAATCGTCTTTAACCTAGGCGTTATCCTCCAGACAGCCGCCACTGACCAGCCAATGTTTATTGCTGGCCGATTCTTTGCCGGTTTGGGCGTTGGTCTGATATCGGCCATGAGTGAGTCTTTTAGGTTCAGAGGCCGGATTCCCGTACTGATAGACCGCAGTTCCTATGTATCAATCTGAGACTGCACCCAAATGGATTCGAGGAACAATTGTTGGAACATACCAGCTTGCGATCACCATCGGATTGTTCTTGGCGGCTATAGTGAACAATGCGACCCAGAACCGCAACGATAGCGGGTCCTATCGAATTCCAATTGCTGTCCAGTTTGCGTGGTCTATCATCCTCGTTGTTGGGTGCGAATGAACCTCACCAGCAACGGCTGCAACCGCTAACATACAACCAGGCTGTTCCTCTTACCCGAGACGCCTCGCTTCCTGATCAAGCAGGGCAAACACGAGGCGGTGCGTCATTTTCAACCCACTCTTACGGACTGAGCTAATTGTACCACGTTCAGGCTGCACTATCTCTTAGCAAACTCCGCAGACTTGATCCGCAACATCCCGCAGTCGTCGAGGAGCTTGCGGAGGTGCGCGCCAACCACGAATACGAAATGTCTCTTGGCAAAGCCAGCTACATCGACTGCTTCAAAGGCACTATTGGAAAGCGTCTCTTAACAGGATGTGGCCTGCAATCCTTGCAGCAGCTCACCGGTGTCAACTTTATCTTTTAGTAAGCCCACTCGCTCTGTCATCGCCAGCCCAAGAACCGAGCTAACTACATAAACAGCTACGGCACCCAATATTTCCTTAACGCCGGCTTCGACAACCCCTTCATCATTACCGTAATTACGAACACTGTTAATGTCGTCTCCACTTTCCCAGGTCTTTACCTTGTCGAGGCTATGGGTCGCCGCAATCTGCTGCTCATGGGCGCCGCCGGCATGTGCATTTGCCAGTTCATTGTCGGTGCCGTCGGTACCGCATCGGGGGCAGATAACCAAGCCGCGCAGAGCACCGCCATCGCCTTCGTGTGCATCTACATCTTCTTCTTCGCCAGCAGCTGGGGTCCCGTGGCATGGGTCGTCACCGGCGAGCTCTTCCCGCTCAAGGTCCGTGCCAAGTGCCTCTCAATGACCACGGCTAGCAACTGGCTTCTTAATTTCGCCATCGCCTACTCGACGCCCTACATGGTCAACGAGGGCCCCGGCTACGCGAACCTGCAGAGTCGAGTCTTCTTCGTCTGGGGCAGCTTCTGCTTCGTCTGCTTCGCATTCGTGTGGTTCCTGATCTACGAGACCAAGGGCCTGAGTTTGGAGCAGGTCGATGAGCTGTACGGCATCGTGAGCCAGGCGTGGAAGAGCAAGTCGTTCCGGCCTGCGCTCAGCTTCCAGGAAGTCGATCGTGAGGCCAGCAGGGGCATGAGCATGAGCGAGCTGGCGGCTAACCAGGAGAGGAAGAGGAGCGTTGCGCACGCGGAATTGCCGGGCACAAAGAATTATTAGGGAGCATGAAGTTTGTGTGATAGCGTAGATGGGCCTCTAGGCTGCGGTTTTACGAGAGAATGGATGTTGGATGTATGGCGTTGCGGCATGGTGGGCGGGATTCTGAGCATGAAGAAGTCCTACGAGAAATCGAGGGATTTAGTATGTACGATGAATCGCGCACACAACTTCAACACTGTGTACCCGTAGTTGAGTCACTCGATTGTGACTGAGAATCTTACCCTCAGACGCCTGTTCGTAGCAGACCAAGTGCACTAGGATCTTATCCTCGAACTGCTTGGTGCACCTGACTGTTCTATTCTGGAAACAGAAACTTCATACATAACCAAATCAACCAACCTTGAATAAGTCGCACCTCAATAAGTTAGGTGTGCATTGAAAACACTGCCCCCGACGTCCGATTGCCGATGCTGCATAGGGTTGGGCCATATTGGTTTGCGTGTGAACGCGGGCTCAGGTAAGAAGAGGGCAGCTGCGTATCTTGCTAATCTAGAGCATGTTGAGTGCTGTCACGCTCATTTACAGCTTTTTTCATCAAAGGTGATGGAAATGGGTGAATAAAGGGTATACATCTTTTAGTGTTGCGATCCGGCCGTCGCGATGTAAGATGTCAGCATCTGGAGCGATGCCAGATGTAGCTCGCTAAACACCTAAAGCTACCCAACGACACTTGCAACTCGTGATAATTCTTTTCAAAGGATCGAAACACAGGGCGTGCCAAAGTCTTGATAGTGGCAAAGTGCTGCATTGCACCGGTCAATAGTCGCCAGCAAAATTACTAGACATCCACTCATCATGGCCTCACTATATGGTACGTAGATTGTATAGCCGCATGTAGACAGATACATCTCACACTATACGCAGAGTCAGTCTTCAACGGCGCCTACCTAGACACCCTCCTCGACAACGGCTACCTCCCGCACTCCGTAATCCGCATCGGCATCCGCCAGCAACTGAAACAACGAATCGCGGCCATTGCCTCGACATCCCTCGAAGATGGCTTCGAGACGAAGATGAAATATGTGTCGGCTCTTCGCACCAGGCCCATGGCTATTGAGACGAAGAAGGCTAACGAGCAGCACTATGAGGTCGGTACGGGGGTCCTGTCGGCGTGCTTGGGGCCTCGGATGAAGTACTCCTGTTGTTTGTATCCGAAGGGAGGGGAGACGCTTGCGCAGGCCGAGATTGCCATGCTGGAGAGCTATGTAGAGAAAGCAGAGCTCAGGGATGGGCAGAAGGTACTGGATCTTGGGTATGTCTTATCTTCGCCGCAGCAGTCGTGTGGGTTCAAGCATATCAAGAATGGAAGACTAATGGGGAATTGCAGCTGCGGTTGGGGCTCAGCCAGCCTGTACCTTGCCGAGATCTTCCCCAACTCCGAGATCACCGCCTTCTCCAACTCGCGCACCCAGAAGCAATACATCGACTCCGTCGCCGCGCGCAAAGGCCTCAGGAACATCACCGTCATCACAGGCGACGTGGTCGACTATGAATTCTCACACGAGACGTACGACCGCGTCATCTCCATCGAGCTCTTCGAGCACATGAAGAACTACGAGCTCCTGATGGCCAAGGTCGCGCGGGCACTGAAGCCCGGCGGCAAGCTCTTCGTGCACATTTTCGCGCACAAAAGCACGCCGTACGACTTCGAGGATGGCTGGATGACGCAGCACTTCTTCACCGGCGGGACGATGCCGTCGGCGGACCTGCTGCACTATTTCCAGCGAGATCTGTGTCTGCAGCGGCAGTGGTGGGTGAATGGGAAGCATTATGCCAAGACGTGTGAGGATTGGTTGAGTAAGATGCTAGACCATAGGACCGTGATTTGGCCGCATTTGGAGGAGACGTATGGTAGGGAGGGAGTGGTTAGGTGGTGGAATCGGTGGCAGATCTTTTACATGGCATGTGCGGAGCTGTTTGCTTACGAGGGTGGGGATACTTGGGGGGTGTCGCATTACCTGTTCGAGAAGACGGAAAGGTAGCCTCGCAACAGAGGACGACTAGTGGCCGTGAAAGACTGCAGCATTTGTAGGTGTCGATGCGGGACATGGATAGACGCATAATTAGACAGACACCCAGGTCGGCTAGAAACCGTCAAATGTACCAGTACCACACTTGCTCGTCGACTCATAACAAGTTTGCTCCATGGTTGTATCTCCTGGCGGTGATAGAAGTATCTTCTGCTCCTGAACCTCCCCGTGGGGCCGCGGGTATGTACAACGCCCCTTCATCGTCTTGCCATCTCAAGCAACCCAGACAAACGATTGACACTGCACCGACTCCCACTGCTCCTCCTCCACTCAATCAATGCTCCCACGGATGTCTCCAGCCCATCAGCGCTGCACCGTCCTTTCTCGCGCGGTACATCAACTGCAGCTTATGTCAGCCATCCCTCACGGCACACCCATGGGCTGAGGACATACGAAGAACCACATGCTTGCGCCCAGGCCAGTTGCGAAGAATCGATATAGAGGGCGAGCGGGGTGGATGTGGACTGGGTGTGCGCCTGCGGGCCTTGGGTGGGGAGCGGGTCCGGCCATGGCGTTGTATTCGATTGAGCTGGAATGTTGTCAGCGTAGTCCAAGGAAGGGGATTCGTGTGGCTTACAGGCTCTTGTTCCAGTGGTGGTGCTACGTGCTTGCTCCTCTGTCAAGGACTGCGGTGGTGGTGGTGGTGGTGATGTTGGTCGTCGAGGTGCTTGAAGCACGCCAAGATGCGGCAGGCGCGGGATCGTCCGCGCCGAACAATCGACCTTCCCCGGTTCATTGCTATTGAAGATGCCCTTCTATTGTTGCGCGCCGCGCACGCAGAAAGAAGTCACTCCTCTCTTGACATCCGCCAGCTTCACCGAGGACACTTCTCTCATCTCCATCGATGTGCACGAGAAACATCCACAGCGACCGCGCAGCTGCTTGTTGCGACATCCGCGAGCAAGGGACCCTCTGTTAAGCCTACAACTTTAGGCTGGAAACGCGTTCAGCGCAGCCCCGTTCTCCGATTCACTCTATCGTAGTTTGGGGCTCAGTAAGAGCTAGGAACAATGGCCACGGCGGCGGTAGCCTCGCCCGCAAACGGCCTACAGCGGACCTTTCACGGCTGCTCTAGCATCAGGGAATACGATGTTCAGCGCAAGCTGGGAGAAGGCACGTTTGGCGAGGTGCATAAGGCGCGCTCTCGACGTACTGGCGCGGTGGTCGCGCTCAAGAAAATCCTGATGCACAACGAGAAAGATGGCTTCCCCATCACAGCCCTGCGCGAAATCAAGCTCCTCAAGATGCTCTCCCACGTCAACGTCCTGAGGCTCGAAGAGATGGCCGTGGAGCGGAACAAGGGCGAGGGAAGGAAGCGTGCCGTTCTTTACATGGTCACGCCGTACATGGACCATGACCTCTCGGGCTTGCTGGATAATCCGGAAGTCCGCTTCACGGAACCGCAGATCAAGTGCTACATGCTCCAGCTCCTCGAAGGCCTCCGTTATCTGCACGACAGTCACATCTTGCACCGCGACATGAAAGCCGCTAACCTCCTCATCAACAACCGCGGCGTCCTGCAAATCGCCGACTTCGGTCTAGCAAGACACTACGACGAGCCGGTCCCCCAGCCAGGCAAAGGCGGGGGCGAGGCACGTCGCGAATACACTTCATTAGTCGTCACGCGCTGGTATCGTCCGCCGGAGCTTCTCCTCTCCCTCAAGCGTTACACCACCGCGATCGACATGTGGGGCGCGGGCTGCGTTTTCGGCGAGATGTTCAAGCGCAAGCCCATCCTAGCCGGAACCTCTGACCTAAACCAAGCGCAGATCATCTTCGACCTCGTCGGCTCTCCCACCGACGAGAATATGCCCGGCTGGCGCGAGCTTCCCGGCTGCGAGCAGGTCAAGAACTTCGAGTACCGGCGCGGCAACCTCGCCCAGGTCTTCCGCGAACAAGGGTCCTCGGCCATCTCGCTCCTCCAGGAGCTCCTGAAGCTCGACTGGCGCAAACGCATCAATGCCATCGACGCCCTCAAGCATCCGTACTTCCGCATGGATCCGCTGCCCGCTAGACCAGAGGACCTCCCGCGCTACAGCGACTCGCACGAGCTCGACCGGCGCACCGCCCGTGGCCAGAAAGCAGCGCTCCCGCCTGCACCGGCAGGCGGGACAGTGGGCATGGGACCAGACCAGCAGTGGACCGGCTCCGGACCTCCCGCCAATGGCGCCGGGCCCTGGGTCAACGGTGACGGCCGCCCGCCTCGCGCCTGGCAGGACCGCGGTCCCCCGGGTACCGGTCCACCACCAAGCGGCATGCGTGGCGGCTACGACAGCAGGGTCCCGCACGCAGCGTACGATTCTCGAGGCGCGCCGCCTCCGCCGCCGAGACGCCAACCGTGGGCTGGAGACGGAGTGCCACAGGGACATGGCAGGGGACTCCCGCCGCCGCCTGGAGATGGGAGCAGGCATCCGCTGCCGCCGCCGCCGCCGCCGCATGTGCCACCGCCTGCGTACCGTGAGCGACCTGCTGGCAATGCGCCGCCCGTCAATAGGGGCAATGTGGATACGTACATCCCGAGCTACTCTGATGGTGGTGCGGGCGGGAGGAGGGGCTCCGGTGATCGGGATGCGAGACCGGGATTCAGGCCGGATGAGCGTGGTCGGGTTCCTGGACGGAGGGACGAGCGGTTTGATCGTGACAGGGAGCGCGAGAGGGGTGGTCCGGGTGGGGGGCGGGCGCTGGATTATGGTGGTGGTGGTGGTGGGAGGGAGCGAGATCGGAGGAGCACGAGGAGTAGGAGCCCGGTGGATGCGGATCGGAGGAGGGATAGGGAACGGGATGGGTACAGGCGCTAGCTTTGGGACTTGTTGCGTTGAGAGCGGCATGGGCTGTCATAGCGGGATAGTGCATTACACGAGGCGTACAGAGCCAGCGCAGGTTATGCCTAAGGCGCTGCGCTCAAGGCGTTACAGCCAGGGCGCTAGGAGTCTCTGGCATGGAAGGTTTCATGGAATGGATGCTGCGTAACGAGGCGTCTGCATCTGGTTTAGGATAGGCGGCATTTACGTAGCGAGAGGCTTCTTGTCACAAGATGCTTGCTCTGTTCTTTGCATCTACATCCGTAAAGTCGTAAATGTGGCTGCATTGCGAGTACACGTCAGATACAGTAATAGTGCCTGTCTCATCGTACTCGAGAAAAGTGTCTGGTCTGCCACATGGCTAGCTCCGATGGGGCATGGCGCTGACGGGTTGTCGGGCTGTCGGGCTGTCGGGCTGTCGTTCCCTGTCAGTTCCGTCAGGAACACTGCAGCGACAGCCTCCGCCCATTTCTCCAATTGGCAGGCGGTGTGCCTTTTTCGCAATCGGCCTTTTTGCGTCCCTCGGTGTGGCCGTGATGACTCCCCGCCATATCCCGAGTACGATATCTGCATAAGTAATTCGCTGTTCGCCCGCACCTTAAGACACTTCATACCTCGTGCACTTCGCCCGCTCCCCCTCCCACCCCACAATGGCTCCACACGCAGCGCAGAATGGCACTTCGCCCATCCACACGAGAGAAAAAGACCTTCCTGGAGGATGGGTGGTGCTGAAATTTGGCGGGACTAGCGTCGGCAAGTTTGCGAGGAACATCGCGGACATTGTGCAGTAAGACCTCGTGCAACCCCCTCTCGGGAGACGATTGGAAGTACAAGGAGGGGCACGTGCTGAATACATCCAGGACAGGCGTCTCGAAGAACCGCATCGCCATTGTTTGTTCGGCAAGAAGTACGACTGTTAAAGCGGAGGGGACGACGAATAGGTAAGTCACTGGTGCGGATGTGGGAATACTTCCTCGAAGGACTACTTGTGTTCCGAGCTTACCGACACCTGGGTGGGGTACAGGCTTCTGAGAACTGCTCGAGCCGCCGAGAAAGCAGACTCGAGAGACTACGATCCCATCGTCGAAACCATCCGCGCAGACCACGTTCAAGCTGCCCGCGACCTCATCAAGGACCCCGCTATCCTCGACGCCCTCATCCAGGATATCACTTTCGAGTGCAAGACCCTTACCAGAATCCTCGAATCCGCACAACACCTCGAAGAAGTCAGTGCTCGGGCAGAGGACAAGATCATCAGCAAGGGCGAGAAGCTATCATGTCGGTTCATGACGGCACTACTACAAGATCAGGGCGTGCAGGCTCGGTACGTGGATATGAGCGACGTGATCAAGGTCTCGATCCACCACGGCGGCATCGATGAGGTCTTCTATGAGCACGTCGCAGCCACGCTCGCGGACGAGGTGATCGCGTGCGGAGACGCGGTACCGGTCATCACAGGCTTCTTCGGCAGCGTCCCTGGCGGTCTACTTCCCACCATCGGCCGCGGGTATACAGACCTCTGTGCTGCACTCGTAGCCGTAGGCCTGAAAGCCGCGCGACAGCCCGTGAGCGAGTTGCAGATCTGGAAAGAGGTGGACGGCATCTTCACGGCCGACCCACGCAAAGTGCCCACAGCCGCCCTCCTGGACAGCGTTACGCCCTCCGAGGCCGCCGAGCTGACCTTCTATGGCAGCGAGGTCATCCATCCCTTCACTATGGAGCAGGTCATCCGCGCCCGCATCCCCATCCGCATCAAGAACGTGATGAATCCACGGAACAACGGAACCATGATCTTCCCCGACGCCATTGACGAGATCACTCAGAAGAACCCGCTGCATGCTGCTCATCTGACTCACCTGGTCAGGGCGAGATCGAACTCCGGTAGGGGAGTTGTCCAGCGTCCCAAGCGTCCCACGGCCGTTACCATCAAGCGCGGCATCGTGGTGCTGAACGTGCACTCGAACAAGCGCACCCGTGCCCATGGCTTCCTGATGAACATCTTCAGCACGCTGGATAAGTGGCACCTCTCCGTTGACCTCATCTCCTCGTCCGAGGTGCATGTGTCCATGGCTTTGCACTCCGAGAGTCCCATGCTGGCAAATGGCGGCTCGACGGACGTCGTGCAGGTCATTGACGAGGACCTGAAGTGCGCCATCGTGGAGCTCCAGAGGATTGGCACGGTCGATTTGGTGAACGAGATGGCGATTGTCAGTCTTGTGGGCAAGCAGCTTAAGAACATGGTTGGTATTAGTGGCCGTTTCTTCAGCACGCTGGGAGACGAGGGGATTAATATCGAGATGATATCCCAGGGTGAGTTGCATTCTGCTCCCGGAGTACAAGTATGCAACTGGTCACTGATGAGACGATAGGGGCGAGCGAGATCAACATCTCGTGCGTTATCGAGGAGCGCGAGGCCGATCGCGCGCTGAACGTTGTTCATACGAACCTGTTTACGTTTTTGGATTAAGCACTGCATAGCGTTGGCGTTACACTAAAAGAGTTGTGTTTGGCTTTTGCTTCCCCCAAGCATGGTGCGCAGCATACCGACGCATGATAGGAAGATGCCACGCATTGTAGGAGAAGCATTGCTTTGGGCATGCAGAGCTATTTGGTATTGAGGTTAAAGAGATAGATTACGTTCTGCTAGACGCCGGCGGAAGAATGAGGTTACGAAGCGTATGAGGAGTTGTTGCAGATATTCTTAACAACATGGAGGGATGGGTGTGAGTACTTCGTATTTGGTAGATACTTCTCATCGTCTTCCATCTTCCTCGACACGTTCAGGCTTTCTTTGCCCTCAAATCGCTGCAATCTGCAATCACCTGCAGACACTGGATTCAAATTTGGCAATCTCGCATGTGATCAATTCGTTCACTTCACTTCGTGCCTTCACTGACACCACCCGACTATTGCAATCTCGATACTTCATCTTAACCTCACTCAGCTCTCATCCCAACATCACCACACCGCCTACTTCTAGGATCTTGTTATCTGCTACTCTGCGTCTTCAGACCTGATCCAATACACAACACAGCGATCAACATGGCGCCAAAGAACAAGAACAAAAACAAGAACAAGGCTACCGCGCCTGAACATTCACCGCGAACAGCACGCGACGTCCGCCTTCACGACCTCACATCCTGTATGGATCTTCCTTCCACCTTACACATGGATCTACCCCGGGTTACATCCATCCTTGGAAATAGAGACAGAGACAGAGAGACAGAGACTGACACCGAGACCGGGACAGCGACCACTGGGCTTGGATCTGTATGCGAGACCTGTGATGCCACTTCACCTGCTGCTTGCACTTGTGGACAGCCGCCCGTCGAGGCTGGGCAAGAGACTTTGAAGACTCCTAGCAGAAGCACTTCTCAAGGTACGATAATATTTCTCTTCGATTTTAAGCCTACTTTGACGTTGTGGGGATGGATGTAAGATCTGACACCACCAGCCGTTTCAGCGGTGCGCGAAGCTGTGCACATTCCAAGTAGCAACGCTGCCAGAGGTGAGTCGAGTGTTTCTCTTTGATCTTGCACCCTAGTCATCGTCCCGCAGAAAGGTAGGATATTCTGACACCAGCTAGCCGCAATGATGGAGCGTGAGGCTGCGAGCCCACCGAACCAGAACTCTTCTGAAGGTGAGTCACTTGTGTTTCCATTGATCTGAAGTCACCGTCCTTGTACTACATGAGCATGATATCTGACTGCGGTCAGCCACGCCGGCGGAGCATGGAGCCGCGAGCACCCCTAGCAAGAATGCTTCTGGACGTAAGTGGATTGTATCCTCTTGATCTTCGCCCGGCTTTCCCGAGCTAGAAGATAATCTGCTATCTGACACCATCCAGCCATCTCTTCACCTCAAGGTCTCCGCAAGCGTCCAACTCCGTCGATCAATCCCACACCGGTCTCACCCCGAACCGATCATCCATCCGCTCCCTCTGCTCCCTCCGCTCCCTCGGCGCAAGAAGCAGCTCAAGCCCGCGCCTTCAGCCACGGGCTCGATCAACTGACCTCTGGCGCCACCAGTCTGAACCAGCAGTATCATAAGGTAGCCCAAAAGCTGAATGCGCTCGGCATCTCGGCCGACAGCCTCCCTCGTCCTCCCAGCTTCGGAGACCGCCGCGCTCGAAACGCACCGAAGACGAAGTCTAAGCCGAAGCCAGAAGAGCAAGTCAGCGCGGCGGAGATTCAAAAGATCAGGGACGAGATCGCCAAGAAGATGGTGGCCATTGGACTGCCTGATAGGAGCCAGGAAGTCAGGGATGGCTTTGAGCCCAAGGTAGTCAAGACTGTCCCAGAGATCAAGGTCAAAGAAGCAGCAGCTGGTCCACCTCCCACCCCTCCCACTCCGCTCACTACGCTGCCTGGCCTTATCGATGCGTGGACGAATCCGAACACCAAGCTCTCGACGCCGAAGACCGATACGGAGAAGAGCACGCTGCAGACACCGAAGAGTTCCGTCAAGTCTCCCGTAGGCAATGTTCAGAGCGGAGGCAGCTCGTTGAAGAAGTCGAGGATTCCCACTCTCATCAGGAAGCCAGGCAATGCATTTCCGACTGTGTTCGACTCGCCGACCAAGCCACTCAATTGGAAGAAGAAGGGAAAAGAGAAGGTTGCGATCTGGAAGGAAGATCCTGCAAGTGTTGAGACTTCGAAATTGGGCCCGGCGGATTTAGATCTCAAGACGTTCTATGAGAATGACCCCGCCGTTAAAGGCGCGGATGAAGAAGATGGTATACTAAATACTATACGGAAAATGAGAGCCGGTATGTACCCTTCTTCCGAAGCAATACTATAGCTACGCTCTGAGACCTCTCACTCGTAGTGTCACTCCAATGGTTTATGACTAACTTTAGCCTGCAGAATCACGTCGATCTCCAGGCTCGAAAGAAGACGCGACATTCTCTCCCCGAGTCACCTATCACGAAGCTTACGGCTCAAGGCCAGCGTTTGATCTCAATGAGTCCTACCGTGCTCTGACCTCATCACCTGAAGCAACTGGTCTTGGTGTTTTCATCCCTGGCAAGACTGCAGGCCAAGAAACTTCCATCACCCGCTCTCCAACTACGCCCGACTTGTCGCAAGCTTCTGAAACGTCGCCCAGCCCTTTGGCAGATCCAGTGGCCTTCCGACGCAGTCTCAGACTGTCTCCTGATAGTATCTACGAGGACGAGATCGAGAACCCATTCCGTTCTCCACCACCTCCACCTCCTCCGGTCGATCTCAGCGAGATCCATCCAGCCCTGCGGCCACAGGTCCGCCAGACATTCCTCTTCGACGCTACGCCCACCCTGTCTCGTCCATCCTCATCTGGATCTTCTACAGTCGCTGATGTCAATCTCTATGCTCAAGCTCGTCCCGTATCCGCTCGCTCAGCTTCACCAGCGCTAACGGTCTACCACCGTACTCCGACTCCACCCGAAGAAGAAGAAAAGCCCGATGAACCCACTGCGGGACTCTCAGAGACAGAAGACCCCTACATCTCGCACTGCTTCGCGCCCTTCCCCCTCACCGGCGCCAGCCCCGCCAGCATCGCAGCGCACAACCGCATCCATGCCACGTTGCTCGACAAGCTCGACTGGGCGATCAAATCCAGCACGACGAAGCGACGAATGGCACTCGGCGAACCTCTCGAACAGCGCGCGCTCGCCTGCTCCGTGGCCAGAGCGGTCCTCGCAGACACGAACAAGGCCGTGAACGAGAGCAGCTTCAGCGTCAAAGACGAGGTCAAGAAGGCCGAGAAGCGGCTCGCGGAGCGGCAGTGGCGCGATGAGTACCGCCTCAAAGCCTACACAAAGGAGGCGGAGAAGGCCGCAAAGCGCGCGCCAGGCGTATATGGTGCTGCCGCCGCATCCCCCGCGCTCGCCTCGGTGGCGACGCTCAACTCCACCTTCCCGCCGCCGTCGCCCGTCCCCGCCTCCGCCGCCAGCGCCACAGGATCCGCAAGCTTCGCAACCTACAGCACGCGCTCCGCGCGTGGGAGGCGCGGCTCCCCCTCCGCGGCGCCCTCGTCCCCCGCCTCCTCCTTCTTCAGCACGCCGAAGCTCGACTCGGCCAGCCCGCGCGCGCGGCACGGCCGGCGCTGGACTCTCGAGGCGCCGGCTGCGCTGGCGCCGGAGCTTGGCGGCGCGCAGTACGAGGCCGTGTGGGCCCTTGCGTTCCTGGAGAGGGTGGAGGGGGAGGCCGGGGCGGAGGGGGTGGAGGTTGAGAGGAGGGTGGCGGTGGAGGAGAGGGTGAGGAGGGTGATGAGGGAGAGGGAGATGGTGGCGAGGACGGAGGAGGCGGTGAGGAGGGCTTTGGGGTGAGGGAGGGGGGTGGAAGATTGGTGGTGGAGGGGGAGGGATGGGGGGGTGGGAGGGTGTGGTGGGAGATAGTTTGCTGCTTGTAATTTTAGCAAATGATCATGGGCTGCTGGAGATTTTGGTGCATACGATGAAGATGGGTGTGAGTGATGATTATGACTCGCCGTCAGTATACTGAATGCCTTTCCTGTCGCATCTTTCGATTTGTAGAGACACCCCCATTGCATCAGAGGCTCCAGGTTCTGGGACTATCACTTTTGAAACACCATGCGAAGCATCCCAACCAATACCAAGCGGCAAATCATCATAACTCACACCCATCACCAATTACTGGGAGACCTCAGCGTCCAGAATCACAACCTCAATACAGTCTACATAATATACACTTCTATAGCTCGTCCAGCACAGCAACGCCCAGACCCCCCTCCGCAATCCCTCCCAGCACCTCTCCAACATCTTCTCCCCGTTCCCCCAACACCTCGACAAGCGTCTGCCCCCACGTATCCCCATTATTCTCGAACCAGTCCCCCAAGCCCTTGACATATAGCTCCACCTGCCCCTTAAGCGGCGCATTCTCCTTCAGCCATAATATCTGCTCCGGATCCAACTTCATCATGTCCTCGACGACGTAGTACTGGCTGATGTCGTCGCCCCAACCCTCGGCGCCGGGCTCGTGGTACGCTGTCGCCTGAAACTTGGAGTAGGAGAAGCGGTCCGCGAGGGCGGGGCTATTGTGGTAGAGCGAGCTGAGCGCCGGGGCCGCGAAGGGGTTGTAGGACACAGGCGGCGGGTAGTTGAGGTGGATGTTGAAGAGGAGCTGGCTGCCGTCGTGGTCCGGGTAGCGCTTCTTGAACTTGCGCGCGATGGTGCCGTTCGAGGGGCAGACGTTTGAGCGGATGACTTCGCGCAGGACAAGGTGCACGTCGGCGATCTCGGCGAGCTCGGCGGTGCTCCAGTTGTGCAGTAGTTGCGCGCGCTCGTGGAGGACAAGGTGGTTCATGCGGAGGCTGCGCGGGTGGGCCGGGTTGTGGAAGGCGCGCGTGTAGAGCCAGAGGCGGTAGAGGGCGCGGCGGAGGCGGTAGCGCTCGGAGGTCGTCAGCATCCGCCGGTGCTCGAAGTCGTGCTTCCATTTCTTGAAGGGGTAGATGTCGCTCCACTTCTCGGCGATGCGGCCTGTGTGGACGATTTGCTTCAGTAGCGCTAGAGAAAAGGGGACGGAGCGGATTATGTGCGCGCGTTGGCTGGCGTTGTGGGTCAGGAGCTGGATGACGTCTTCGAGCGGGCCGTACTGAGCCTCGGCGGCGTGTTGCAGGATCGGGAGACGCTGCGAGGAGGTGTATATGCGGCGGAAGCGTTTGCAGGTGGAGGAAAGAGCGAGGACGTCGGAAATGGATGTACAGGAAAGAAAGACGTGGGCTACAATCTCGGTGGCTAGGTCCTCAAGCAACATCGCTGCGGTATTGTTTTTCGGTTTTTCGAAACTTGGGTTTCCTCTTCAAATGCTTCAAATTCTTCTGCTGTCTTCTAGACAAGCTGATATGTGGTTTGTGTAGTCGGCGTACAATGACTCGAATGCTCGAAGAGGCAACTCCCCTACAAACCTCAAGTGCCGAAGGAGAAGGAAGGGCTCAAATTTGATAGACCCCGCCGTTGGGGCTATAGAGGAGAGAAATTCCATCGTTGAGGCGATGGACAGTCAAGTCCAGCCCATAAAGGCTGGTGAACTGCGTTTCTATCATGACTGGCGTGGTGGAGGAAGGAAAGGAAAGGGGGGCGGTGATGCACGAAGATGGAAACTCGACGCCGCCAGCCGCATGCCAAGATAACGCGAGCCGGCCCGTGGTCTGGGGTGTCCGGGTGCTTGAACATCCACACCACCATCCGATGATGAATGTCATTTGCAGAACAATTTCTGAAGGGACACGCTCACTCCGATCCCTAATGGAGCCTCCAACCCCCCCAGAGAAACCCTTCCCCTTCCTCCGACTCCCGCTCGAGCTCCGCCAGCACATCTACTCCTTCGTCCTCCCCGCATCACTTCCACACGTGCCCAAAGCTCTAAACGGAGTGATCTGGCGGCGAGGCCATACAGCGCTGCTCCTCACAAACCGCCAGATCAGCGAAGAGTGCCTGGACGTGATATACGGCAGCAACGTCTTCATGGTCGACATCGCCTATGGTGGCATGACGCTGCGGTACCGATGGCAACTGGAATCCGGCTTGGCTGTTGCGCCTAGCCGGGCGTATTCCTCGCTTGAGCGGTTTGCGAGGGCGAATGTCAGGAGGATCAGAAGGTGGATCGTCAACGTGGAGCATGTGGATAGCTATCTCGGCATGATCAAGTACAACTGTGCTGGAAGAGGGCTTACGGACGGACTGCGCATGCAGGTGGGGATATTCGTTTCTATCATAGCTCTCTCTACAAACATTGTCGACCTCCGGATACAGTACATTGACGGGAATGAGGGGCGGTCGGTGGCCGAAACCGTGTTGGAGCCCTTTTGTGGGATTTGGGTAGTGCGCAAAGCTACCGTTGGCGGAGCAGTAACGCCAGAGTTCGCTGCCTTACTCGAGGGCAAGATGACTAGCTCCGTGGTCTCGAGGTCGCTCTTGCGCAGTCGTCCAGAAGCTGTGGTTCCGCCATCGCTGGGTTTCCGGTTGATGTCCGAAGAGAATCCTATAATCCATCCAGCGAACCGGGCTCTTCATGGACTGTACACCATGGTTCCAGAGCCGTGAGTGATGCAGTCCTAAGCGAGGAAATGTTTCGGGGATTGATCACACGTTCCACATGTCTTCCACGGTTTGCATGCTTTGTCGGCGGATCCCGGAAGCCTCTCGCCTTAAATACGGTGGAGCTGCTTCTTTTCGGCGTCCGCCTCAATACTGAGTAACTTCTCCCTCACAACAAAGATGGACGTCATAATTAAGTTCTTAGTTCCAATTGTACGGCCCCTTGTAGCTGGGATCGCATACGGCGTGTCTCTTATCAAAACTCTGTTACT
This sequence comes from Coniosporium apollinis CBS 100218, assembly GCF_000281105.1. Taxonomy (NCBI): domain Eukaryota; kingdom Fungi; phylum Ascomycota; class Dothideomycetes; genus Coniosporium; species Coniosporium apollinis. Next base: position 15,616 of record NW_006913328.1, on the reverse strand, counting down.
TCGCTACCATGGAGCCTGTGGTGTACACATACTAACTTTGATTCAAATGTGCAGCTACCATCTTCGTATACATAATGGTGAGCCACGTCGTCAACTACGTTTTCGACAGGAAGGCTGATCAAGAAGAAGCCGGTAAGGATTGATGTAGTGCAAGGTTGCTGTCAAGATTACTGATAAAACCAACGCGAAAGATCGGCAGCGAAAAGCTCGCGAGGAGAGTCGTCATTTCCACAAGGAGATATTGCAGACGTTGGAGGGTGCTCGTAAGTCAACTCAAGTTCCTGAGCTTCATGAGTACGCCTGACAGTAGCTCAGCGAAAGAGCTAGCGGAGAAGCTAGCGAGAGAGCTTGCGAGATCGGAGAAGCCTTAGTCGGAGGAGCATCAGTCAAGAAAGCCTTGGGTGGAAATCCAGACTCAGCGCGTGTGGTAAGAGCTGAGTTTCTTGCGGTATCTCCGTTGGGCGGATCTCGGGGACGCCCTTGCAGATGTGCGCTATGTGTGGATGTGAAACGTAGCAAAACGCGACCTTTTCCGCGGTGGCGGGTTTGTTAGCACCAATAGGAATTCGCCCACTGTGGCAACCTTTCATCCTGCGAAGTCGAGTAGTGAACCCGAAAGAAGCGTTTCGACCCGAATTTAGATCAGCTATATGCGGGAAGAAACCCCTCAGATCGCCTTCCCTCGCTTCAAACACAGCTCCTCAAGCACAGCCATGCCACGCGTAGGAGGCGAACTCAAGAACACCGAACGCCACCATCCCCATTATGAAGCTGGGATATCAGGAGAGCCGTGTAGGGATTATCCGAACAGAACCCGGGAATCGAGCTCATCTCTAGGCTTCTTCCGTCCGCCTTCCGTGTTCAACCCCAGGTCCCCTCTCTTAACCTTCCGCTCCACGCCCTGCTCGCTGCGTCTATTATACCTGCCCGCCTTCGCCATCCTCAGCTCCGATCTGACCTGGTTCGGCGAGACAAACTCCTTGTTCTCGTAGATCACCGGTCCCCCGAAACTCGATTCCAAAATCACAATCGGCGTGAGCACGAAGCGCGGTCCAATCTCCACAAGACTGACGTCCGTCTCGGCATTCCTGCCCTTCTTGGGCGCGTCATCCACGTCCATCGCGGCGTCGCCGTCCGCAGCGGGCTTCTTCTTCCCCGGCTCCGTCTCATTGATTTGATAGCACCGGATCCAGATCTTGCCGTCCGCAACTGTGAAGCCCATGACGTGGTCGACGAAGGGTTTCGTTTTCCGCGCGCCTTTTGGTACGCCGAAGATGTGGGTGAGGAGTTCTTTGATGACACGGAGGTGGGGTTGCTTTTCGAAGGAGGCGTCGAAGGAGAGGATGGGGCGGGAGCCTTTGAGGCAGTTGCCGGTGAAGTGGAGCTCTTCCATTGTGTGTACTAGGCGTAGGTGTTTTGTCAGTTCCCGGTCGCTTGAGTGGAGACTGGTATTAAAGAGTGCTTACGGTTCTGCAAGTGCATCTTGACCGTAGGGCCGTTCGGCGCCTTGCTCATCCACACATAGAGATCCTTGCCCTTGCGCGCCTCGAAGAAGAAGACATTGTTGCAGTTGTAGAGCTCGGCGAGCTCGTTCAGCTGGTACAGCTTCGTCTTGGTGTCTAGTTTGGCCTCTTTGCGACTGTGGGGAAGCAGCGAGTAGAGGTCGTTTAGCAGGTGTCGGTGTCGGTAGGTTACGCCTCTGGAGCTCAGGATGAGCACTTTTTGCTTGTTTTTCCGGCCTGTGCCCGTGCTTTTGTCCTCGTCCTTTCCTGCGCCGTTCGCTCTCGATATCGACTTGTACACCGCTGCCATGGTGTGCGAGAGTGGTGCGGTTTAGAGTGCCCGCAGCAGACTGTCGCGGTTCAGGGAAATTTTTGGTGCAGCGCGCCAAGATGCATATCGATAAGGCACGTGCGCTGCAGATCCGCTTTGCGGCATTGCGGCTTCCATTTCCATCCGTGTGATCCAGGAACGAAACTCAAGACGTCTGGGTAGAAGAGCTACCTACTTACGGGAGCAGACAAGGGGATGAAAAACAACTCGAAGTACTGGATTTGAGGGCCAAGGACACCATCATGCTCGTCGTCTCATGCGAGGCGCAACTTTTGGTGGTGTGGGTGAGCATCGACAGCAAGACGCTAGAGGACAACCAAGACCACCGGCACAACCAAGTACCAGGTATCTGCAATTGAGAGGCGATAGAACTCTAGCTGTATCAGAGGGCCAACCCTCTGGTAGAAGGCACATAGATAAGCCTTGCTTGTATTCGTAAACCGTGATGCCCGCAGCGTGCTCGCCAAGCATGACTGATGGAGTATTACCCCGTTCATGGTGGAGCTGCTGAACGATGCCATACGTCCCGACATGGTTGACGTTCCCCCAAGCCAAAGCCACACGGTTCCACGCCCATAAGTCATCCTCGGCCGTTATGGGCTATCCAGACCTTCCACGTCTGCCATACGCCCCTCAATCATCGAACCATGACCCCTTCCCCTTGTCCGCTCCAGCCCACTTTCACCACCCATCGGCCTCGCATCGTGAGCAGCTGAATTTCGAGCCGGCAGATACGCTCGCTACCTCTCACTTCGATCGCCATCTCGTGCGGCCACCGGCTTCTTTCACTGGCCGACCTCAAGTCGTTGCATCGTCCGGTTCCCTGGTGCGCTTGACTTGGTCTTGAGGATTATCGTCACCACCACCAGCGGCGCAAGCCGGCGACCCGTCTTGGGAAACCGCACGCCGCGGTCTCTCGGAGACCCAGTGGCGCATTCTCAGGCCGTCTCACTCATGGCCCCTTCACAGTGATACTGTAAGATAACCTTAGTGTCGACGGTGCAATAGGTGAATCGATGTGGCGCCACTCCGCACAAAGACACTTCGGGGAGGACGAGCGTTCGTCGCGAGACAGGATGCCAGGGGAACAACAGAACTTCGCCTCACATTCTCCAACGCAAACACATTTCAGCTACTCGCCTACCAACCGCTCGCACAACTCGAACCCTCCAACACCTGCGCCGCTCCATTCGAGTTACAGCAACAACCACCATCACAAGCCGAGCTCACCTCCGACCACCGGCCTGCCACCGCTGACAGCCGCGGTATACCAACGCGATAATACGGGCTCCAGATATTACGATCCGACTTTGGACCGTGGCGATGGCACCATAGGGCGAGCTGACACCCGGCCAAGTTCGCGTTACGGGCTCCAGGTACGGACGGTTTTTTCTAACTATTATACTCACGACTTTGTCCAAGCTATTTGACAGCTCACTAACAGACGTACCACAGAGTCGCGAGCCCTACGGCTATCCAGACACTCGGCCAACCGATCGACACTACGACCAGTACTACACATCGCCAACAGCCGCGACTTTTGCGCATGAGTCGCCGCCCCTGCCTCCACCGCCGCATCCCTACCCAGGCCGCACGGAGCTTCCGCCTCACTCGCCTACCTCGCCAAAGGCATACCACAACACAAGTGGAGGCGCCATGCAGTCGACTCCAGCCACGCATGCGCGGGTGCCGTCTCGTGAGGTAAGCTTGCAGTCTACCTCGCCTCATCGAATAAGATGGCGGGATGCTAAATCAAGGCGCAGACATCCAGTCGGGCGGATCCGATGTCCCTTTCGAGCATCATGTCGGGCGACAACGACGATCGGCCCACCACGTCCTCGTACCCTCCTCCCACTTCAGACTCTCGCCGGTCCTCCAAGGCTGCCATGAACCCTCCAGTCAAGATCAAAGAAGAGAGCACAGCTACTCCTGTATCTCATGAAACCCATATGAACGAGGCGCCGATTGACGATGAGAATGACACTATACACGTCAACGGCTATGGGAGCGGAACTCCGCGCCTTTCAACGCCTGCTGGCGTTGCCCGGCCACCAGTTGACGAGAAGGCTATTGAGGCCGAGCTGGCAGCGATCGACGCCGCAGATCACAGCGACGTTGAAGGCCCGGGGTTTGAAGAGGAGAGGAAACAGTTTAGTGAGCGCAGCCTCAAACGAGCGCTCGAGATCGAACAGGGTGAAGGCGAAAAACGGAAGGTACGTCATCTATGTGCCCAAGTATACCAATAGCTCGGGCTGACCCAGATTCTAGCGCCGCCGGACCGCGCACTTGACGCGATACCAACTTGCCTTCCACGGTCACGCGAACATAGCTCGACAGAACTACTTCAAGACGTACGAGAACGAAGCTTGGCAAGAAGTACAACAGCAAGAGATCGCCGAAGAGAAGGAGAGGAAGAAAGACATGCAGCGCAAGCGGAGACGCGAGAAGACCCTGCAAAACGAGATTCAGAAACGGGACGAGGCTATGAAAGCAGCGCAAGGGGCGCCCAACGAAGATGAGAAGACACGGCTCATTCGCGAGGCGGCAAAAGCTGCGAAGAAGGCCAAAGCTACGACTGAGCTCCTGCAGGGAGGCACGCCGAGCAAAGACCTAAGAGAAGTCACGCCGCTTGCGCCGAATCTGGAGGGCGGTACGATGAGCTCTTTTCAGATGTCCGAGGACGCGCGCGAGCCACCTCGGAAGAAGGGCAGAACTGGCAACAGGCCGCGGAAAAGCAAAGAGCAGAAACAAGCAGAGAAGGATGCGGCTGCTGCTGCGCATGCTGCCATGGAACGCGGAGAAGAGCTTCCTACAATCCTTCCCAGGAAGGAGGCCCGATTACAGGAGCTTCAGGACATCCGGGAGCAGCGGAGTCAAACCGAGGAAACGACTCCGGTGAGGGTCATCGCATACGACTCAGATATCTACAAAAAGATGGTCACCGACATCCTGAAAGATATTGCCAAGAAGGATGTGCCAAAGGTCAAGAGGATCAAAGACAACTCCTACGACACCAAGGCGTCCAACCTTCGTAAGACTGCGCAGCTTGCATCAAAAGAAGCCAAGCGCTGGCAGCAGCGTACGAACAAAAATGTCAAAGACGTTCAAGCACGCGCGAAGAGGAGCATGCGCGAGATGCTCTCGTTCTGGAAGCGGAACGAGCGGGATGAGCGTGACCAGCGAAAGATGGCCGAGCGGCAAGAGCTAGAGAACTCTAAGAAGGCTGAGGCTGAGCGCGAAGCCAACCGGCAGAAGCGGAAGCTGAATTTCTTGATCTCTCAAACCGAGTTGTACTCGCACTTCATCGGCAAGAAGGTTAAGACAGACGACATCGAACGGTCCACGGACGACGTCGCTGTCTCCGGCCAGACAATCAGGCCTGCGGCACCAGGCGCACACACTATCGACTTGCCGGACAGCGTCGCCAAGGTTGGAACCAAGGTGACGAACTTTGAGGACCTAGACTTTGACGCAGAAGATGAGACGGCACTCCGCGAAGCCGCAATGGCAAACGCCCAAAATGCTGTTAAGGAGGCTCAAGACCGCGCACGAGCTTTCAACGAGGGTGGTCAGGGGTCTGAGTCCGACGACGGCGAGATGAATTTCCAGAATCCTACCAGTCTGCAGACCATGGATGTTGCGCAACCGAAGATGCTCTCCTGCCAACTCAAGGAGTACCAGCTCAAAGGCCTCAACTGGCTTGTCAACTTGTATGAGCAGGGTATCAACGGCATCCTGGCTGATGAAATGGGTCTCGGGAAAACTGTCCAATCCATCTCCGTCATGGCTTATCTAGCAGAAGTCCACGGTATCTGGGGTCCTTTCCTGGTGATTGCACCTGCGTCCACACTTCACAACTGGGAACAGGAGATCCGGAAGTTTGTCCCGAAGATGAAGGTCCTGCCTTACTGGGGCAACGCGAAAGACCGCAAAGTGCTCCGCAAGTTCTGGGACAGGAAACACATTACCTACCGGGAAGATGCGATGTTCCACGTCTTGGTGACCTCGTACCAGCTTGTAGTACAGGATGCGCAGTACTTCCAGAAGATGAAGTGGCAGTATATGGTACTTGATGAAGCGCAAGCCATCAAGTCTTCACAGAGTTCGAGGTGGAAGAGCCTGCTCAGCTTTCACTGTCGGAATCGACTTCTGCTCACGGGTACACCCATCCAGAACAACATGCAAGAGCTATGGGCGCTCCTACATTTCATCATGCCTAGTCTCTTCGATTCGCATGATGAGTTCAGCGATTGGTTCTCAAAAGACATCGAGAGCCATGCGCAGAGTAACACCAAGCTCAACGAGGACCAGCTCAAGCGCTTGCACATGATCCTCAAGCCCTTCATGTTGCGGCGTATCAAGAAGCATGTGCAGAAGGAACTCGGCGACAAGATCGAGGAGGACGTCTTCTGCGACCTTACGTACCGGCAGCGAGCATACTACAGTGGTTTGCGCAACAAGATTAGCATCATGGACCTCATCGAGAAGGCCGCTGTCGGCGATGATCAGGACACTGCAACCTTGATGAACTTGGTCATGCAGTTCCGCAAGGTTTGCAACCATCCAGATCTCTTCGAGCGCGCGGATACCACTTCACCCTTCTCATTCTCCTATTTTGCGGAGACGGCATCGTTCATGCGGGAGGGCAACAGCGTCAACATGGGATACTCGGTCCGCAATATCGTCGAGTACGGACTGCCAAGGCTCATCGGTCGCAACGGAGGCCGCCTGGACATTCCTGGTCCGGACAATCAGAAGGCGGGCTGGAGAGGAAAGTACCTGTATCACATGATGAATATCTGGGATACGGAGAACATTCTGCACAGCTCACGCAGCAACGGCGCTTTCTCTTGGCTTCGATTCGCGGACGCGTCTGCCGGTGAGGTATCTTCCATCGCTCGGAGAGACATCTTCGAACGCGCTGTTCAGCTTCGACGATCACCACGACCCCTCGGAAGGTTTAAGGTATGCTACGACTCACAAGACGAGTCAGAGTACACACCGATCCATGCACTGTTCAACATCGCCCAGCAGAATGACCGCAAGCCGTTGGCTGAGATCACCGTGGAGGGCCGAATGCACGCACTGCTCAACGTTTCAAAGACTGCCTTCGAGGACACTGGCTTGGATGTCATTGAGCCTTGCGCCAGACCCGCCGTGACCGCACCTCCGATCGAGCTCTACTGCTCTAGCCAGGGCGTTGTGGCAGAGAAGCGAAAGGACTTCTTCAACCCACGAATACGACAAGCCCTCTACGACATCTCCGTAAAGACAGAGCAAGCTCTCCTCGAAGCGAAGGTCCCTCCATCCCGCTACCCCACAACCAATATGCTTCCGGAACCAACCTCCCGCAAATCGCGCTACACCCACATCCAAGTCCCTTCAATGCGGCGCTTCGTCACCGACTCCGGCAAGCTCGCGAAGCTTGACCAGCTGCTGCGCCAGCTAAAGGAAGGCGGCCACCGCGTGCTGCTCTACTTCCAAATGACACGTATGATTGACCTCATGGAAGAGTACCTCACCTACCGCAACTACAAATACTGCCGGCTGGACGGGTCGACAAAACTCGAGGACCGCCGCGACACGGTGGCAGACTTCCAAACCCGGCCCGAGATCTTCGTCTTCCTGCTCTCTACTCGGGCCGGCGGCCTCGGCATCAATCTCACGAGCGCTGATACGGTCATCTTCTACGACAGCGACTGGAACCCCACAATCGACAGCCAGGCCATGGACCGCGCGCACAGACTGGGTCAGACGAAGCAAGTAACCGTGTACCGGATGATCACGCGGGGCACGATCGAAGAGCGCATCCGCAAGCGCGCGCTCCAAAAGGAGGAGGTCCAGCGCGTCGTCATCTCTGGCGGAGCAGGCGCGCAGGTCGACTTCAACACGCGCAGCCGCGAGAACAGGACCAAGGACATTGCCATGTGGCTCGCGGACGATGAGCAGGCCGCCCAGATCGAGAAGAAGGAGGCCGAGATTGCGGAGGCAGAGAAGACGGCGCCGCAGGGGAGGAAGAAGAAGGGAGGCAGGAAGGGGAAGGACGTTAGTCTGGACGACATGTATCATGAGGGTGAGTCCCATCTTCCCTACCCAAGTCCGATTTGGAGCTTTGTACTGACAACGCTGTAGGTGAGGGCCACTTCGACGACGGCAGCACCAAGCCCTCGGGCGCGGCTACGCCTATTCCTACAGCGGAGGCCCCGATGAAGGGCAAGAAGAAGGGTACTTCGAAGAAAGCGAAGACGCTGAAGCAGCGGCTTGCTATTGCGGATGCGGAGGGCGATATGGGCTTGGGAGGGGGCATGTAATCTATTATCGGGACACCTGAAGGACTGATTTGCATTGCGAGGACGCCGGATTGAAGCGTGGGGTCTGCGGGCTTTGACCTGTGTGAGCGTCTAGAGTCCGCTTAGGCAGTAGTGTACCATGGTGTATTATTCTTCGAGGGCATGCACCTGCGTGGAGCCAAAATCGGCTGTTTTCTGAAGCTTTTGAGATATAAGGCTGATGAGCTGCGTCTATGCTTGCACATGTGATGTTGCTGGAGGACTGACTTCTTACTACGCTTAGCCGGTCGTTGTGTTCAGCGTGTTGCACCTCCGCGCATCCCCATACACGGCCATGGACCAGGGCGGATAGCTTTGTCGGATCCGCCGCTATGTGCTTGGATACCAGATCAGTAGAGTAGGCTTGAAATGCGATGGGTGACACTAAAGGGCCGCCGGTGAGTTTATTCAGCGAGCACTGCCTTGCACGCTGCTGAGATAGAGTAGGAGGAGTGGATTTATTGCTGAAGTGGCGGAGTGAAAGTTCAAGGTACGCCGGTTGAAGAGGATTCATAGAGTACGTGGTATGTAAGAGTATATAATGGCCTTCTGGCCTTCTTTCGCTAATACAAGGACAGAGTAACGAGCCCGTCGTTCAGTATAACGAGCTTGTCCCTGCAAAACAACAAGCACCGCAGCGTACGCCACTGTAGCAATAAGAAGTTCCCGTGGCGGACCTTCTGAATAAATCGCTCCGATAACGGCAAAGGCGAGTACACAGACAGACACTGTCAGAACCGTAAAGGCTATATTGGATGCGGAGGCTCAAGAGCATACTATCTAAGCAACAGATTATGTCGCACAGCACTATCGACAAGGATGAGGGCGATCATGTCGATGAAGCAGGTGCTTAAGATATCCAAGGTGCGCGTGAAATGTGCGATCGGTCTGCTGGAGGTAAGCTCGAGGAGTCGAAAGCTCCTTATCTTGTACAGGTAGATAGATAAGAAAGCTTTAGGTGTATGTCATTACCGAGCTGAACGTCGCTTGATTCATCTTATATCATTGGTGTGTATATGAGTACCTTTTTATGATCATACAATGCACCATTACCCAGTCCCTATCTCCATATATCAGGCATCTCAAACCGCCTCGGTATGCTCCACTTTGACTATGTGCTCCTTCAGGCCAGTACCCTGTAGCCTGCGAGCCACCTCATCTGTCAAGTAGTCCTCCACATTTGGGCATATTACTGCTGACACTAAGAGGATGGCCCCAAAAGGCAGAGTGCATAGGAACACCGTCCGGAAGGACATGGAGTAAGCGTGCTTAACGGCCTGTCTGACGGTACTGATTATATCTGGGGTGATGCCCGGTACAGTCGTAAAGTCGCCTGCCGTGATGGCCGCGAACAGGGCTGGTATGCTCGCTTGGGGAAGACCAGCCGCGGCTGCTGCTGGCGGTACGTATTGCGGTAGGAACCTCGACAGCTCCGTTGTGAGGATACTAGAGTACATGCTCACAGCGATAGCACCTGCTGCTGTACGAATGGCTCCTAATGTTCCAGCCACCAGACCAATGTCATCCGGCTCCCACACAAGAGCCATAGTTGAGAGCGTAAGATTCTCGACATAGCCGGCAGCCGCGGTGCCAATAACGAGGAAAGCGACCGCTCTGCTACGGGTGTTTTCGGTGCTAGAGGCGAGAGCAGCAACGAAGGCAACCAGAATAACGGACGCAACAGTCATCTGGATCTTCATCCGCGGGAGATAACGGACACCAATACCTGCCATGATCTGGCCTAGGAGCAAGCCACCTCCCACAGCACACTGAGCACCTTGTCAATATCATTCTTGGATCTGCTAGAAACGGCACTTACCGATAACCAGCCAATCTCCCCGACGTCTGTCGTGTATAGCGCTCCAACCATACTAGGCCATGCTACAGTTTGACTGTAGTATACCATGGCACCAATCGAGGCACAAGCGACGATAGCGTCGTATTTGATGTTGCGGAACAGTCTCATTGGCATAAGCGGATAGTCGAGCTTGCAAAAAGCTTCCCAGACGCAGAAAATCGCTAGAGTGGCGATCCCGGCGAGAAGAGCTCCGAGAACCTGCCCCGACCTCCACGGATATACAGAGCCGCCCCAGTTGAGACCGATAAGGAACACCGTAAGGCCCATGGTAAAGAGGAAGATTCCGAGCCAGTCAAGGGATCTGAGTTGGCGCATCTTGGATTTTCCACCTACGTGCAGCATTTCCTGTGTGCCAAAACATCAGTTCTGCGTCGGACAGATATTCCCAAGAGATGAATTGCGATTTGCAGGACTTACATAGGTGGGTGGATGGTAGAAAAAGAAGTATAGCACTATCGCTACGACATTGACGATCACGCCAAGAATATAACTCCATCTCCACTGAAGGGCCAAGTTCTCGTAGAACGCTCGAGCTATCGGTGGACCAAACACCGCGAAAGGAAGCGAAGTGGACAGGACGATGGCGTTTACAGGACCACGGGCTTTGTTGGAGACCAGCTCGCCCATGACTACGGAGAATGAAAGCTGACCTGCGGCCGCAAGACCATTAATTGTGTTGGTTGCCTGTCAGATGGAGTGTTGTCAGCCGGCTGGTCTCGCAAAAGAATCATCGTACTGGCAAAGGAGCGGCTACTCACAATCAGCATGTCAATACTCTGTGCAGAGGCTCCGATGATGTTGCCAATGAGAGCGAGAATCGAGGAGCAGATGAAGAACCATCTCCGGCCGAATATATCCGAGAGACGTCCTACGAGCAGAAATCCGACAGCGAAACCTGTGGTCCAACTAACCGCGACCCAGATGATATTGGGGCTGGGTCCGATGGCCTGATTGATGAGCACCAATGTATTGGCAGGTAAGACCCATCCAAGATAACCCGAGATGCCGGCCATGCACGTAGCCTATATCTTTCGATCAGCATCCCACTCTTGGATGGATAATAGACGGGCGCCATTGAGGGCTTACAGTCATGGTTCCAACGAAGCTGGGACTTGTGTAGCTGATCTGATGAGCTCGACCTCCGATAGCCTCGGCAGCGACATGGTCGTGGTGAAGCTCGATCGTGGTTGGATGTCGATGCTCCTGCCCGTCCGACATGACTTCGAAATGTGGTGCTTTCTCGTGAGCCATAGATGCTTGTGAATAAGGGGCTGCACAGGATAGGTGAAGTGGCAGTAACCTTCTTCAGGGGGACTGACCCAGTTTTATCATTGAGGGATGAGCTGCATGGAGCTCAAGCTTGAGCTCAGGCGCATCGCGAACTACCATACTTGAAGAGCGGCTATCTCTAGTGTTTCGGAAAAGCTCTCTCGGCAACCATGCCTGCAGATGCCTTATGGGAAGCTGTCCTTGGCGACGACGACCTTGATTAGCCTCCACCCGCAGCCTGTGCTTCGGCGCCCAAACTGGATAAGCATGGACCCCTCCATGCGAAGACGCCCCGGACCTTAGGTATTCCAGAACTGCGGGCCCGGATCTGCGCCGGCTACAGGTTAACGTTCTCCGGGAGGAAGCCTAGACCAGCCGCAAGCCGCGCTCACGTGAAGACACCTCTACTGGAACTTCAGCTTTCGTGCTCTATTAGAAGCTGTAGCGCTTGAGGATATAGTTAGGTCCAATTGGTTTCCATATGTATCCGAGCATGCCGGTCGAGTAGGAAGATGGTCGGCATTCAGTGCGCCGAGAAGACACATGGAGTCAAAAGCCGTACGTTCTGGCTTCGAAACTCGAGATCTTCCCATGTACTCAATGGAGATGATACAAGAGTTCCTATGGCGAACCATCCAGATGCATTTACAGCTTTGGCCTCGATCCATTCAACATAGGGTCTAGAGCTGTTGGCCGAGTCATTGATCGACTGCTTCAAGACTCTGTCGATCGATGCCTTCGGTATCGGCCAGGAAGTGTTTTCTTCCACATGCCATTTCTCTGTTTCCTTATCAAATGACAGCATTCCATCCCCATGTAGCCGTAGCGCGCTTGAATTGACTTGTCGCGAATCTCCAAAGTATGTGCATGTTGCTTAAATGACGGGCTGAAACACATTACTATCTTCAGTGGACAACAGCTGGATCTTCTTTGCGCGCGCAATCTGACTAGACAAAAGCTCGAGCTGGTTTTGCCTCTACAGGGTCCCAAGAAGCCAGATGAGATGCCCGTTAGGGACAGAGGCAGCCGCTGTGAGCGTAATGTTTGTCCGTCCATCTTCGACAAGGCTGGCAACCGCTTGGTATATAAGGCGTGTCTGCGGCTCGTGAAGCTATTGGCCAAGGATCTGCTCTGGTTCGGAACCGATACGGCGAAGCGCCGGGCGACGCCACGGGTGCAGTTTCTGCTAGTTAGCGACGAAGAGTTTTCGAAGGACGCGGTCTCTGAGGGTGTGTTTCCGTGCTGGCCGACGCATCTCTTCTCGACGAAGCCCAGGAAGCATCCGGATTCGTGACAGGCGGAGATTTGGGCTCGAGTTACCGGCGGCGCGTCGTTCAAGGCAGGTTGGGAAGATGATGTCGATCTGCCCTTCTGCAAAGTTCTGGGCCTGTGGAGAGCCACGAGGCGGCAACCACACCCAGGACACGGAAACAGATATTGGACGATGCGAAGCGGAGAATATCAGAAACAAATTCTACCAGAGAGGCCACATGAAATATTATTTGCTACAAGAGCACTAGGCTATGCTCATCTTCTGTTTCGTGTGCAGTGTAGTAATCGTAAGCAGATTCTGGCACCTGCAATATACCAACGCGCTGGTATTCGTTCTTCTTGGTCGAAGTAGGCTTCAAGGCAAGAGCCTCGAGGTATCGCTTCGGCTTTGCCTCTTTTTCACCCCTGCATGGACGGGTGCAGCAGCACTCCCACATCGTCAGAAACACTAGGTCTTGTTGATAGTAAGGTTCTTCATCTCGGTTGTCGACAATGAACTCCAGCCTAGTGTTGTTCCGTAATGGTCCGACGACCTTGTCGCCACTACCACAGGTGAAATCAAATGTATATCCGAACATCCAGTCGGGGGATTCGTGCATACTGATCGTCGCAGAGACTAACTTGCTTCGCAATCGCAAAGAGGCATTTTTGAGCTGGCCGGACTGGGTTTCGTCATGTTCGATTGCCTCTACTATGACTCGGTGCCGAAGATTTGTGCAATTCTCATGGTGTCGAAAGTGGCCTGGGTGTATTTCAACATTGCTACCTGCCCAACTCCATGTCGGCGCTCGGTAACTTTGCGTTGCGAAAGGCCTGAAGATTTCTCTTGAATCGATGCTTCTCATCCAGCAGAGCTCCTGAATCAATCGGTCTTTCCAAAGGCCGGCAATAAGCGTGTCTTTAGTAACCTTTGATAGCCGCCGCTGAACACCATTGATGGCAATCAATATGTCGTTCTCCTTTGACAGCCCGCATCTTGTGTAATTTCTAATGAGAATCTGCCATGCTTCATGTAACTCATCCCGCCACGTCTTGCTCTCTCTTGTACCAAAGAAGATTCGCTTCAACCGGACGCTGTCTTCGAGCCAAAAAGGCAGAGCTAGCTTGGGGACTGAAATGGGAAATGCCTCACTAGACCTATTCTCCAGGCATTCCCAGAACACCTGAGAAACTGAAAAGTGCATGATCCTGGTTGAAAGGAATCGCTCTTGCACCACCCATGCTCTTTGGTTCAGCTTACCGTGCTCCAAATCTTGGAGCCAGTCATCGCAGGGAAAGAGTGTGTACATGCCACTATGCTCGGTTGTGATTTTATACCCACGGCCATCACCAGATCTCTTGCGATAATCCAAGGTGAAGTCCGCATGAATCCGAAAGCTGCAGATTAAATCCGAATCTCGTTTGAAGAAAAGTCAAATTGAGCCGTTTGGGGCAGCCGTAGCCGCTATGTTGAAAAGACAGCTCGAGTATACGTCACACATAGTCGCTGCCTGGGAATGCCAGTCCCTTATGTCGTCTTGGAAAATACAAAGGCTGTCTATCCAAAGATAACGGATACAGAACTCTCTCGTGATCATAACCTACTAGACTTAGAGATACAATAATATAATAATACCTTTAAATATTAATAGATTTATACTTTTAATACTACTCTTTCTTATCTAGAAAGCTAAATTATTATATTATATCTTATTATTACTCTATACTATAGAGAATTTAGAGACTTTATAGTAGTATAAATACAACCCTTGCTTAATATACTATTTTGATTTTTCTTAATAGGTTTAAGCTATTTCCGGATTTCCTAGATAGATCTAAGCCTTCTTTTAGATACTCTAAATATACTTAAGCCTATTACGGGAATATAGCGCGTTTCTTTTAAACTTGTTTTATCTCTTCTCTTTAACCTCTTTAAAGTGTTGTTTCTACTTCGAGCGTATAGAATTATATATAGTGTAATTATTTATTTAGCTCTTATAAAGTTAACTTAATCTTATTTCTAAGTAGTCTACCTCTATATAATATTATTTAATAACTTCTAAAGACCTAAAAAGAGAGGTTGGCCTACTAAGTACTTATCTAATAATAAGAGAAAGCAGGCGGATACGAAAAGAAAACGAATCGTAAGATAGAGTAAAACTACTATATAGTAAGAAATCTAATTCGACTAAATTTATATTAGATCCTACTTATATATTATATTATAGAGTCCCGGCTTAATATTATAATTATATTAGTAAGTTCTATATAAACTAAATATACTTATAGATAATATAGCTACTATGTAATTTAATACTAAAGAAGCTAGACTAAGGAGAAATACGGCTCTCTTAATTAAGAGTAATAACCTTAGATAGTTACTTCTACCTCTTAGTCTCTTACGTAGTTCTTTCCTAGACTATATTTATATTAATCTTAATAACATTTCAGACTTGCCTATACTTATTAATACTATACGTGTAGGAAGTATTAAGGAGTTAAGAGAAATTATGTAAGAAAATACTATAGCAACTAATATATAGATATACGGTAATATAACTAGAGATAGAGAAGCTATTATAGCTAATATATTAATTAATAGTAGTATGGATAAAGTTAATAAGCTTACTAGTTAGTTAGTAGACTAACTAATTTAGTACTAGAAATACTATTAGTACTACTATAAGTAGTCTTAAGATAAGTACGCAGAAAAGTATATATATTATTTTAGGCTATAGAAGTATCTAGATAGTATAAGCGAAGCTATAAGTTATTTAAATATACTAGGTTAGTAATAATAGCAAGCTGCGAAGCGAATCTTACTAGGCAGATAACTATAGAGGCTAAGCGCTATATATTTTATAGATTTAAGGAGGAGAATCCTATTTTAACGCTATTCTATATTTATTTAGAAGCTAATATAAGAACTAGAGTGAGGCTTTTCTAGTTCTACTAAGCTAGAACGGGCGAATAGCTTAGTAATATCTTAGGTAATTATAGGCCGAGGTTATAAAGAGGTTATAAAAGTACTAGTAGCCTTTTTAGGGCTAGTAGATTATAAGATATTAGAAGAATT
>NW_006913327.1:0-87819 GCF_000281105.1 Coniosporium apollinis CBS 100218 | reverse complement strand
CCCGCCGCATCGTTAAGCGCAAGCTCTCAGCGCCGGAAGCGTCGTCTGGCAGTGACAGCGACAGTAATGCTTCTACTTCTGGCCCATCCATATCCGAAGCCTCCGCCCTCTTCTCCACCGACGGAAGCTACTCTACGAAAAAATCATCGGACACCGAGCAGAGTGAGCCCAGCGACGGCGATAGTGATGCTGAAAGCAGCGAGCTTGCTGAGTCCTCTGAAGACACAGACACTGCTTCAGAAAGTGAAGACGAAGACATGTTCGAGGAAAACGACGAGAGCGAGAGCGAGAATAGCTCGGTAATCACCACGCTTCGCGGGGGGAAGAAGCCGGAAATGCGTAGGCAGCAGTGGGCACCGGGATTAGATGGCGAGGCGGAGGAGGGGGGATTACCGCTTAAGGAGCGATTAAAAGCATTTTTGCCGCAGATCGCCGCTGCAAATGTGGAATTGGAGGAGGAGAAAGCTGCAGGCGTGCTGGAGGAGAGGAGTCTAGAGCAACTCAGTGAGGGCAATGATGTGGATGAGCCGTATATCGAGATGGTAAGACTGTGGTGTAAGAGGCAAGCTTGGCGCCGTCTCTGACCGATACAGAATCTAGGGCTTGGCGTGCTCGAAGAAAAGGGTCCCGAAGCGGAGAGTAGCACTAGCAGCGAAGGGGAGGAAGACAGCAATCAAGACACGACGCAGAACCGTATGAGTACTACTCATAACAATAGGGGTATCATGGGTAGGCTACTGGGACGGAACGAGGAGAAGGACATTGTGGGCATTCAGGAGGTTGACAGCTAACATCTTAAGCTTCGGTGGGACAGGTCATGGCTGTACCGCCCTTGCACAAGAGCAGTAAGACTCCGGTGGCAGCGGCACAAGACTGCTTAATAATGTGTTCGGAGTGCGGCCCCCATAGCTGGTTAGGAGAATGAAGCTCAGTATCACTTTTAAAACAACAGACGAGTCGGGTAAACGCGAACAGTCATACTAGCATGATATCCAGCGCTTCCAGCACGGAACAAGCTTAACGACAACACCGTACCTCGACAATCTGTCTACGAGAATCTGTATCTATGGAACGTGGAAACGTAGAAAAAATCCGTGTGCGGCTGTGTCGAAAGTCACGCGACTCCCTGGACAGAGGCAACGCGGCATTGGAGCAACTGCTCTTGGCATCCCGCCGCAGCCCGCCAGGGCGCTGGAGAACACCTGGGTATCCCATACCGCAGAAGTAGTTTCTTTCAGAAGCAGAGCGCGAAGAAGCTGTGAGGCGACGAAAATTCCGAGATCTGGGTAGATTCTTGTGCTCCGCTCTGTGTCAGGATGCTCTGTCTTCGAGATCGAAATATTCCTCTGAATATTTTCCTCCCTCCAAAGCCTAATGATTATGCAGCGAGGCTTCATGGCTCCCTAGATCGTTACCAGCCCTACGGAGGTGATCATGCTATCACAGACCTAGAGTCTTCCAGCGCTCTCGGATACCACTCATGCTGTGAAAGGACGTAGACAATCGAAACCACCGCGACGAAGAGTGAATGAGGGTGCGTCAGAAGATGACGTTGTGCATTGTCTAATTGATCTGATATGTTTCGTGTCTGAAACGGCAAGAGACTGGTTCGTCGTCCAAGAGTAGCAGGGAGCCAGGCCGTTGCTTTAATCTCGTTAAAAAGCGTACAGGGGGCCAGGCTAACGGACGGTCTGGTAGCCCACGCCGTCTTTCGTCCCGTCGCCACCGCTTGGAGACCAGTGAAGGAGCTTCTTTAAGTTGCTTTCCCTGAGTCTGTTACTCTCATCATGTGTTAGTAGCCTTGTTTGCCACTAGAAAACAATGTAATTTGTAATTTCACGGTGTGGGCTATCAGTCCGCGCTTGTTCCTCATGTGTTGCCTGCTCAAAACTAGAGCACTGATCAACACCAACAATGTCCAGCCCTGGATGCTTTCGTTACTGAAATGTGACGGGTTTCATAATAGTTGTTAAAGTGGTTCGAGCTGTATCTGAGCATTGATTCCATGCCATTCCCCTTCTAGCGCGGCGCTCGACCGCCGATGACTCTAGGCTCTATTCCTTCCTAACTCTCACGATACAAGATATCCCTACTGCAGCGCCTCAACACCGCAGCTCCATGCAAAAAAAAGGGGCGGGAAAGGAACGCCCCTCTACTTAGTCCTCAGCCCCTTCCCAAGCATCTCCCTCCCAACCTCCTTAACAACCGCATCCCCACCACTCAACCCCTCCTTCCCCCTCACCGTCCCCTCCGCATCCATAACCTTGCACAGATCCAACACCTCGCCCCCTTCAGGCGCCATATAAACCAAGAAACCCAGAGCAAGCACCAACCCCCGCACAACCTCCTTACTCTCCTGCTCCACCGCCAGCGCCTCCAGCACGCTCGCCACAAGCTCCACCGCAGCGCTCTCAGGCAGCGCTTCTCGCTTCTCCTCCATGCGCACACGATGCGCGGCGGACGCGAGATTCAGCGCCAGCGACATAGCCGCCACCCTCACATTCACATGCTGCGAGTCCAGCAGACTGGAGGCCACGAGCGTAGTCAGTAGCTCGCTGACCTCAGCATCCGCGAGCAGGAACTTCCGGAACAGCGGCGAGGCGAAGAGATTGCAGGATAGCTGGAGCGTCACGATGCGGAGGTTGTACGGACACCCCTGGCCCAGCGCGTTGACATGACCGACCAGACACCGCAGCGTCCGCGCCTCGGCCTCCTCGGCGAAGAAACCAGCTACGCGCGCGTCGACGAGACTCACGCGCAGCAGGTCGTACGCCGCGAACAGGACCTCGGCGGGCAGCTCCTCCGTCGCACGACGCAGGAAAGCACCGAAAGCTGGGAGGTCAGGGGGTGGAGCCTCGATGGCGCCGGAGGACTGGCGCGTGCTGATGAAGCTTCTCACGGCCAGGACGGCGGAGTCGTTGGCCGCTTTGCCGAGCTTGGCGGTGAGTTTGTCGAGCGGGGGAATCCGCGTGAAGAGTTCAGGGCGGAGGCTCGCGCGGTGGAAGTGCGTGAGGTTCAGAGATGAGTGGGGGTGCGGCGGGAAAGCGGCGGAGAGGAGGAGCTGGACGTTTCCGCGCAGCTGGGCTTCGTTGGCGCCGGACCATTGCTCTTGCTTGATGCCGCGGAGGAGAGTGATGAAGGTCGGGGTCGCGCGGACGGAGTAGCGGGAAGCGATTTGGGGATCAGAGGAATTCAAATCGATTTTGATGAACACGGCTTTGTCGCCGGCTTCTGCAGCTAACTGGTCGTACGCAGGGTAGACGATTTTGCAGGGCGCGCAGGTTGAGCTGGTGAAGAAGATGATGGCGCATTTTTCTTTGGCGGATGCTAGTAGCTTGTCCACCTTCTCGATGGTGGTCGCATAGTGGACTTCACCAGGGGCAAACGAAGCAGCTGATGCGGTCTTAGGAACTCCGTTGGTAGATGTCCCATTCGAAATCCTGCTCGAGGTCCCGTTCGAGGCTCCATTTGTTACCCTCGCTGTGGCCGCCTTGACTGGAGGGACCTGCCGCGACGGCACAGGAGCTTGCGTGATAGACCTCATCGAGCTGTCGATCTGCGTCCTCAGCATCGCGCCGAAGGGCGTGTTCAGCACCGTCCGTGGCAGCGAGGTGATGTGGTCTGGGATCCCTCT
Organism: Coniosporium apollinis CBS 100218; assembly: GCF_000281105.1. NCBI lineage: Eukaryota > Fungi > Ascomycota > Dothideomycetes > Coniosporium > Coniosporium apollinis. Next base: position 84,185 of record NW_006913327.1, on the reverse strand, counting down.
TCCAACCAGGAACATGGCGAAGTCATTCGAGAAATTGTTGCAGTTGTGCAGGAATAGATCGTAAGACTCCCTGGTGTATATTTGCTTTAGTGACTCCAGGTACTCCAGTATCACGTCGAGCGGGAGGTCTGTTCGGCCTAACGGTATTATCTCCATCGGGGCGCCGTGATGAGTTGTGCCTGGATAACATGTTTGCACACCGGCGCCGAAGAAGTATTCGACGCCTCCAAAGACGACGGCGGTGTGGTATACGGCGCCAATGTGTATGCCCAGGAACTGGCGTGACATCTGTCGGGCCATGCCCTTGGAGAGGTCGTAGACGTAGAGTTCGACGTCCATGATGTGGCGTAAGCAATCTACCAGTTCTCAGTACTCGCGGTGAGTGTTTGGCTTCTACCAGTGCTTTGCTTTGTGGTTAGAAACCGCTCAAGGCGGCGAACGTTCTATGTATTATCACGAGGCAACACTGGGTGGCGCGTTTACGCAGCGTTCCTGCAGATTCCACGATGGTCGCCGAGATCTTATCTTATCCGATCTGATCTCGCGGCTCTGCGGCAAAGCTGCTTCCGTTCGGGTAAAGCGTGGCGCGCGTAAGCCTTGCTGTTGAGGGGCGAGGCAGGAACGGGTAAGGCGGCGAAAACTGTGGCTGAAAGAGTTATCTTTGGCGTCTTTTTTGCCCCAGCATAGGGGTCCTTCCGATTGACCAATTGCTTCAATACAGGCACCCAGTAGTCCACGCTCGTTTTCGTTGATGTCGAGGTAAACCCTGCCATTCTACCCCCTTTGGCCCCCGGATGTCTCGAGTCTGACGTGTTGAAGGTGTTCCTCCTTCAGCCTGCATTCCATTCCACTAGGCTCGCGGCCATCATATGTCCAGTAGCGTCGACGTCTCCAGACGTCCCAATTTGTGGTCCTACTTCAGCTTCACCTCCAACTCTAGCCCACGCCGCCGCACATCCGTCTCGCTACCCGCCCACTCCAGCGTCCCCGATCCGTTCGAGAAGCCCAATCGACATTCCCATTCCTGCACCGACTCCATCGGCCCGCCAGGCCTCATGAAGGATATCCAGACCGTGTGGATGAATCAAGGGCAAAGGGCGCGATACCTGAAGACAGGTGGCATCATCGCCTTTCTGCTCCTCGTCATCTTCTATCTCGCGCCTGGCGACCGCAGCGGAGCACCATTCCCCGGAGGAGACGTTGCGTCGGACCCGTCTGTTGCAACGAGCAAATGCACGAAGTCGTATAGCCCACACAAGCCGCTCATCCAGTATGCGCTCATGATCGATGCTGGGAGCACCGGCTCGCGGATACACGTCTATAGGTTCAACAACTGCGGCCCCACGCCGGAGCTGGAAGATGAGGTGTTCAAGCAGACGGACAAGAAGCCGGGCGGGTCTGGTCTCAGCTCCTATGGGGCTGACGCAGAGGGTGCGGCAAAGAGCCTGGATGTCCTCCTGCAGGTCGCGGTAGAGAAAGTGCCCAAGAAGCTCCAAGCCTGCACCCCAGTTGCCGTCAAAGCAACAGCCGGGCTCCGGAAGCTCGGCCCAGAGATGAGCGACAAGATCCTCCAAGCCGTCCGCCGACGCATAGAGACCGAGTACCCCTTCCCCCTCGTCTCGGACTCCAAGGGCGGGGTCGAGGTCATGGACGGCAAAGACGAAGGCGTTTACGCCTGGATCACGGCCAACTACTTACTCGGCAAGATCGGCGGCCCGGACAAGAATCCTACGGCCGCCGTGTTCGATCTCGGCGGCGGCTCCACGCAGATCGTCTTCCAGCCGACCTTCCCCGGCAGCCCTTCGGGAGGCCTCCCAGAAAAGATGCACGAAGGCGATCACAAGTACGAGCTCAACTTCGGCGGCCGCGAGTTCTCACTCTACCAGCACTCGTATCTCGGCTACGGGCTCATGGAAGCGCGGCGCAACATCCACAAAGTGGTCGCGCAAGCCATGCACGAGGAAGACAAGACGGGCGCCTGGGCCACGAAGCCCGTCATGAACCCCTGCATCGCGCCGGGCATGAACCGCACCGTGAAAGTCGAGCTCGACGGCTCCGAGCTCGAAGTGCTGATGCAAGGCCCCCGCGACGGCTCCCCCGCGCAATGTCGCGCCCTGGCCGAGAAGACGCTGGCCAAAGAAGCCGAGTGCAAGATCGCCCCCTGCGCCTTCAACGGCGTGCACCAGCCCTCCCTGTCCAAGACCTTCGCGCGCGAGGACGTCTACCTCTTCTCCTACTTCTACGACCGCACCCAGCCGCTCGGGATGCCCGAGTCGTTTACGCTGCGCGAGCTGCACGAGCTGACATCTCGAGTCTGCCACGGCGAGAAGGCGTGGGATGTGTTTCACAGCATCGAGGGCGCGGTCGAGGAGTTGAGGGGACGCGCGGAGCATTGTCTGGATCTGAACTTCATGCTGGCGCTGCTGCATACCGGGTATGAGATGCCGATTGATAGGGAGGTGAGGATCGCGAAGAAGATTAGGGGCAATGAGTTGGGGTGGTGTTTGGGCGCGAGGTGGGTCCTGTTCTTGTGCTTACTCGCTTAATAGTGCGGATTGTAGGCTGACATCTTTGGCAGTCTTCCCCTTTTGAACCAGGAGTCGGGTTGGCAGTGCAAGATCAAGGAGGTTTAGAAATGAGGATCGGTATTCAACTGACGATGCATGGTAGAGGCGTTCTGGCGTCTTGTTGTCGCGGCCGGATACAGGCAGCTTGTGTCGTATAGATTAGCTGTGACGTGTAGATTTTACTGCGTTGCTCTGAGTTGAACGGAGTCGTTTGATGCACTAACAAAACCATTTTCGGATTTCTACTGCTGAACCTGGATATGACGATACTGAACGCCACCGACTCACTTGTCCAGCCCAAGAATTTCTGTTGAGGACAAAGGCCTTGCCGGTTTTATCGTCTTGGTCGTAGAAGTTGTAGATACGCATAGAACAAACATCGCTGGCCGGAAACATCACAGCAGAGGATTAACCCCTGCCGAACAGACATTTACAAGCGGCGAGCGAAACGGGCAACAGGACACACGCCGTGGACATTGAACCAGTATCTCAATCCATATGCCTATTTCAACTTTACACGCTCAGCGCGGAGATCGCCCATCCAACCTGCAGCCCCAAAGTAGCGCCCCCTCCCCACAACTGGCTTCAATACCATTAGCCCGCCCAGCGGCCTTGTCCGGCACTCAATACCCAACGCGCTCCCAAGCTTCACCAAAGACCTCCAAACAACACAAACGAGACGGCTTCACAAATACAAACATAAGCCTCCATCAACACGAGATGCCCCAACTTCGCAAAAAACGTAGTGGCACACAGCCAAAACAGAATCAAACACTAACCTCCTCCCAGTGAAGTGGCGCAGGATCCACCAGTCCGCCCTGTCGCGCGCATGGTATCCTGGCCTGTGGTATGTCCCCCTGTCCCCAGCAATCACAACCCGGCAACGCCCCGCAGCCCCAAGATACACGCGCAAGAGATTCGTTCAGGCCTGCATTAGGTAGAAGAAAAAAAAGATCAGAGACTCAAAAGAAAAAAACCACGGTCGCAATTTCAGCGAAATATAAGGCGGGGTGAAAGAAGACCGCGCGCGCGTGGCGACGCAAAAACACGTGAAGTGGAACACGTGATGGTGGTAGCAACATCACGTCGACGCCCCCGAATGGTACACCGTCTCCGGGCTCAAGCTCGAGGGATCGAGGGGGCCAAACGAGACGAGGTTGCTCAGATCGAACTCATCCAGGACCTCCTCGCCCGGACCCGGCGGATCCCGAAACGGGAGACTGAACGACTGCTTCGAGTAGAAGTCGCCCAGCGACAGCGCATCCTCACCCATGGTCGGGTCATGCGACATGCGGTACAGGTCCGCCGACGCGCTGCGCCCGATGGACGTCATGGGCGGGGACTGGTCCGCTATCACTGGGTCGCCGTGGTGGGACATGTGTGAGAGCGGGGAGACGGAGGGATGCATTACGCTCGAGGGGTCGATCATGGGCGGCGATAGGAAGGGCATGTTGAAGGGGGTGCCGAAGTTTGCGGCGGCCATGTTGTCGGGCGCCGGACCCGAGGTGTAGAAGGCTGGCGTGCCGTATTCTGAGGGCGGCGAGTTGGCGGTGGTGGCCGACATGGGATGCTGCCGGAAGTCCATGCCGAAGCCGGCAGATGTGTCGATGCTGAGGGTTGGGCCCATCGGCGCCATCATAGGGGGTGCTTGCGGTATCGGCGCGAAGATGTCGGGGTTCGGGATGTACGGAGAGTGCTCCTGGTGCTGGATGAGGAATGACGGCATGGGTTGTTGCCGGAACATGGAGAAGTCGATGGCGACTGGCACGGATCGGCTTCTCTGCCGTTTGTGTCCACGCGGTTGGAGACCAAAGCTGAAGGGATGCTCTGGCGGCGGCATTCCGAAATGCTGGGGATGAGTGATGTGGTTGGGTTGCGATGCCGGACGGGGAATATGGATCGGCGAGACGGGCGCTGAGACGGCGAGTGTGTTGGGATCGAAAGCGCTATGCCGGTTCTGAAACGAATCGAGCGTCACCAGCTTCGCCAGTTGCGTGCTCAAGACCTTCGGGTGGCCGCCAAGGTGGTGCACGAGTACCTGCGAAGCTTGTTGGTCTTCTGTGAAGTCGCCACATTGGTAGAAGCCGCCGGATCCAGATGAATCCATGAAGAAATTCGGGGGTCGGTTCAACTCGACGATGAGACCTCCCGGCCGCTGGGCTGCGCCCTCGGCGTTGCTTAGCACATCCCCGTTGTCGAGTGTGATGTTCTTGATGTAGGAGAACGGGTATTCAATCTTATAACCAGCGGAATCATTGTTGATGTAGTATGTGATGCAGCACTTCTCCGGTGAGTAGAAGATCACGAGATCCATCGCGCTCTGGCCGACTCGTCGCCACGAGCCGACGCTTAGCGATCGGCATGCGAAATGATGAATGACTACCGCAGTTTCAGCAAATGCGCATGGACAGAAGGTTGGAGAACACTACTCACCAACTTTCGCTGAGCTCGTCTCACCGTTGAATAGCATCGATCCGCTTCCGTAAGGCGTCATCCCACCTCCGCTTCGCCCAAGCAAGTCCCTTCCCAGGGATTTGCCAGACTCCATAGCCTGCAGAGCGAGGTAGCGGCGCATAGACTCTGGGATGTCGTTACAATCTTCGCCACTTTCGATGCTCTTCTTCACGGTATTCTTTATCTTCGCTCGCCTACGGAAGGTTAGCATCCTCGTGTGGCTGCAATCGCCTTGGAGCGCACCTATTCTGGAACCAGATCTGCACGGAGCGCTCTGTCATGTTGATGTCCTGGGCTATCTTCTCCCGCACGACGGCTGTAGGCGTCGGGTTCTTGCTGAATTCCATCTCGAGGGTGACCAGTTGATCCTGCGTGGCTCTTTGTCGCTTCTGGTTCTTTTGCTGCTGGGTTAGTGTGCTCTTGCGCGGCGGTCTACGTGACGCGGAGCTGTGGGTGGTTCCGGCCGAAGGCGCGGGAGAGGGCGTGGAGGCCATCCTGGTGGCCTCCAATTGATCCATTGTTGATTTGGTTATGCGGTGGCAGCAGTCGGGGTCTCGTTGGTGTTTGGAGTGATGACTATTGTACTATACAGGTGACGTGTCCAGCCGAACGATGGCTTGTCGTGGTAGTCGTAACAATTGAAGAGAGGGCCTCCGGTGACTCTGCCAGTGAGAAGGTGATGGTTTGAAGATCTTCCAGCGCAGACTCGAGTCAGGGCGATGCTCGCGGAACTTCTGAGGTCGTCCGGGCGAGCGAGTGGAGCCGAGCTTTGCTCTTTCCAAGCAAGAAGGGATTGTCCAACCGGCGGCGTAGCGATCCCCGAGGTCGGGTCTGAAAGGACGGACAGGTGGATTAAAGGAAGGGACGGCGCTATGCCAATAAAGAAAGGTGTCGGGCGCCGGAAGGAGTGACGGCAGACCACGATGAAAGCAACAATGGAAAGGAAGGTGGTGAGGAATCGCACACAGTCTCGCGACAATGTCGAAATCCAGTTCAAGCTCGCGGGTTGGAAAGAAATGAGTGTGTCGAGGCTCGAGTTCACGGGGGGGGAAGAAGAGGGTGAGAAGGGGCTTGCGGGCGGCAGAGGGCGATAAGGGGCGCTAGGCTGGATCGAGCGGGTCGACGTTGTGCAGCGCCAAGCAGCCCGCTAAGGAACAACCCGCAGCCCACGCCAGTCCGCTTGACAGCCCGTCAAAACACCATCAACGGCTCTACCTTGGGAAGTCGACCACTGAGTCGCGCTGTTGCGTCCTAAAGAGCATCATTCTGTCGTGACACGCTCTGTCTGCATCGTATCTGCTCCCATCTCCGCCTGTACGATCTCCCCTCCGCAATCGGGGAGGGCGCACGCCCCGCAAGGCAGGCGGCGCCGTTGGAAAAAGCGCCAGCGGCTGAACCATGCATGCTTGGACGCCGTCAGGGTCATGCCATTGGCCAATCGAGGCTTTGGCTACTGCACTTCTTCTGCCCTAACGCAGGAACAGGCACGGCTGCCCCGAGGTCAGCTTGTCAGACGAACAGTGCTCCTAACGCTTTGCCCCTGAAGTCATGCAGTCAGAATCCGCTTTGGAGGCTTCAGAGAGGACTTCCTAAGCTCCCAGTAAAAAGATTCTTGAGCTTCCAGAACCTCCATTGCATGTCTTCGAGGAAGGCTCCCTGCTGGCAATCTAAATATCTCGAAGTCCATGAACACCTTCGTTGCAACCCCTTTGCTCCCTTATTGGAAGCTTCTCGCTTGCCGCTGCAGGCACGACGCGCTACAGGGCGCGATGCACACCCGTCCGATGCTCTGCCGCGTTCTCGACCGCACCGACCGCAAAAAGTGGCCGAAGCTGCTCAACCGCATGACTGCGCCGGGAAGATCCTCGACTTCGGCCGCACAGGTCGCGAGTCGGGCAGTTGAGGATGAAGCCACCAGGGCGTCGATGCTCTCTTCTCCAGGATATCGCCTGGCCGCCGCAGCACGGCTCAAGTCGAATACTGCAGCTCCACCCCAACCGCCCTGAAGATGTGATCCCTCCGCTTCAAATCAAAGCTCGTGCCCAGCGTGAACAGCAGCTCCCTGATCCGTCCCTCCCACAGCACGCCCGCCCTCCAGTTCTGATCCACCCTCGCCTTGAGCACCCCCGCCACATCCCCGTCCGGCCGCACAGCCGGTCGCTCCCAGTCCGGCCGCAGCATCTTCGACGCCCACTCCACTTCCGCATCCGGCCCGCGTCGGCGCCACAGCTCGCAGCCCAGCTGCAGGTCGCTCTCGTACGAGTAGAAATTGAAGTCGAAGCGCGAGCATAGCGCGAGGTTCTGCCCGGCTTTGACGGCGTAGGTCGAGGAGAGGTTGCCCATCAGGGGGTTTAGGGTTAGTGTCATGGTGTAAGGGAACCCGGTATGCTGCGGTAGAGTTGTGAAGCGGATACCGGTGCTCATGCCGCCGCTCTTGTTGAGGAGGCCGTAGTAGAGCTCGGCGCCTGCGCTGAACCGGCCGTATACGGGCTCTGCTTGCACATCTTGCGACGTCGCGGTCCGTGGGTCCGGCCCGAAGTTGTAGAGGCCGCGCACGCCGAGGAGCGCGCTGTCCGTGCTGTATAGATACTCTGTGCTGTACTTGCCGAAGTCATTCTGGAGCAAGGTGAGGATGGTACCTCCGTTCGGCAGCCTGGCATCGCTGACGGCCGAGACCTTCAGCTGCCGCGAAGGCGATAGTCGGCGGAGGTACAGCGCCTCGAGTGTGGATTGAGGGAGGAAGAGACGGCCGTACAACAGTGCATCTATTAAACAGTCAGTACTCAATCACCCGCGTCCTACTGAACTGATTATCTACCTCTTCGGTCTACCCTCTTCCCTTTGTGCCACACCTCCCACCACCACGATTGGTCGGGCTGTCTGAGGTCCTGCAGCTGCCTATAGCCTTGTATGACATGGTGAAGATCTATCTCGCTGCTCTTGAACCTGGCCTCAAGCGGCAGAGAAGAGTAAAGATATGACAGCGATCCGTCAACCAGACCGACTGTCCCAATGGTATAGGAGCTTGCGAATTTGGGCGAGGCGAGCGAGGAGACGTTCAGGCGCAACCCACGAGGCGTCTCAAAGTCAAGCAGAGCTATGAGGCAGTGTCAGCAATTTGGAACTTTTGTGTCTGGGTCGGTAGGATGGCGCACCCTGAGCTGTCGCTGTCAAGGTGGAGTACGAGTTGTCCTGGTTCCAGTTGGACGCTTCAAGGAAGGCCTTCTGCACGTAGTCCATGAACCCCAGCATGTTTCAGGTCTCGGGGCGGCATTCTGAGCTACGCGGCGAGCTCAAAAGAGACATTTGCGTGCCATGATCAAGCAGTTCGAGTTGGATTATTTGGCATAGCTGCGGGCGTCATCACGGGAAAGCCAAGGTTGACTTGACGGCAATTCCGCTCACCGCCCGCGAAAAACTGCCCTGGCGGAACAGCGCACTTCAACTTTTCTCTGCGCGCCGCAAAGTTGCGACTCGCGGTAGCATCCAAAGCTTCAGTCCACCCTCGAAGCACCACCCAGCTTCTCCCTACAGCCAAGATGCCCAAATCAAAGCGCGCAAAAGTAGTCCACCTCTCCAAAGTCGAAAAGAAAGGCAAAGAGCTTTCAGAACGCCTCTTCACCGCCGTCCGCGAAGCCGCCGACACCTACTCCCATATCTTCGTCTTCTCCGTCGAAAACATGCGCAACACATACCTCAAAGACGTGCGGACTGAATTCGCGGATAGCAGGATCTTCTTCGGCAAGACGAAGGTTATGGCGAAGGCGCTTGGGACCGATGCCTCGAGCGAGCACCTTCCGAACCTCGCCAAGCTGTCCGAGCATCTGGCTGGAAATGTGGGCTTGCTGTTCACGAACAGGGAACCGCGGGAGATACTGGATCATTTTGCTGCGTACGCTCAGACGGACTATGCCCGCGCTGGCACGGTTGCGGACCGTACCTTTACCATCCCTGAGGGTGTGGTGCACAGCCGGGGTGGCGAGCTGGCTGAAGAGGACGACGTGCCGCTGCCGCATAGCCTGGAGGTCACGGTGCGGAAGTGGGGGATGCCGACGAAGCTGGTGAAGGGGAAGGTTGTGTTGGACACGGAGTACACAGTGTGTAAAGAGGGGGAGACGCTCAACTCGAACCAGACAGCGCTGTTGAAGATGTTCGGGGTCGCGATGGCGGAGTTTAGGGTGCAGATGAAAGCGTGAGTTCAAGCTTCTTCTAGTCTCCATTGGTGCGAGGGAAGGGGAATATGCTGATGTGTTTGCAGATACTACAGCACGGCGACGCAGGAGGTGAAGGTAGTGGACGCTATGGAGGAATAGGGGGTCTGTGCAAAACACAGGATTTCCTGCGGGTGTATCCTACGCTGGGCTTGACATTACTAGAGGGAACCTCAAGGCTCAAGGGTTACGAAACATGGCATGAACGGTACATGGGAGGCGTTCGGAGTGCCAAAGACGAGCCCAGCCTGGGCACCAGCGGCTCAGCTACGGCTTCCAAGGGGCTATTTGTTCAATGCTTGTATCTGAGGAATTTGTGTGGGATGAGAGGGGTAGCGGATAATTTCTGCTAAGATCCTGATCTTAAGGGCATCTTTGAGGGACCGCTTTGTATTGACCGTCATCGGCTTGCGAGCTTGTTGGCCTAGCTGTAAGGAGCCATCCGTGCAAGGCGATCCTACAAGTTGGGACTGCAAGCTGTGGCCTATAGCGGCAACATCTCTTTACAAGCTGGAGCGTGGAACTCTTTGAAGAACGTCCTATGACTGGAGTCGAATTTTACCCGTGCGAGACCTCTGTGCCTTTCCAGCGTCCCGGTAACGCCATACTTAGAGATGAAAAGGTGGCACCGCAAGCCGCCGTCAAGCTTCCCTTACAAACGATGGCACAGCGAGTTCTTGAGACTAGAAAACTACGCGCCCAACTCTGAATATGATAGATAACAAAGTCCTCAAACGCGCTCGGATCAGCGGCAAGAGGCAGAGAAGGAATGGGAAAATTCTGTTGTTATAGATGGGGAAATGCTAAAATGTCATTCGAAGAAGCCCCTGCCAAGCTCTGATTGTAAACAAACAGATATTGTGAGCTTGCGACCAGCCTCTTCGTACCATTCGCTTCCAGTAATGTTATGAGGAACTTATGTAATGCTACCGGAACAACAACCGGGCTCCGAAGACATAAGCATATTTGAATGAGTAATATTCTTACTCGTCAAGACGTCGTGGTAAAACTTCACCCGCAACACGGGGAGCTCTTGCTGCCCCTTGCGAGATCAGCGGCCGATGCTCTTGATGAACGAACGCCGGGAACGACACTCAGGAAAGAGGAGAAAGATATGAAGCAATCACGCTGGTGTGCGTCCTACCGCGTACAGACGATGCTCCCCACGATCCTGAGAGCAACCGACCTTGGAAGTCGTTTCCGATACTTTCACGGCATGATGTTGTATTCAACGAACCGCGCAAGCGTTGGAGGCTCAAAGGCCGAAGCGCTCGCGACATATTCGGGGCCGACCGACGGGACGGAAGATCGGCCAAAGTGTGGCTGAAGCGGGCTTGGCACCACGTTGCAGGCGGCATGGGTTCCGGGGCAGCCCCACGCCCGCGTCACGATCGAGTAAGAGAAATGCTGTTGTTGGCCTGGTCGCAGCGGCAATGAGCCCCCCGGCGCCCTGTCGTGGAACTTTATTACTCGATGGCGGCGGGCCCCGAGAAGAAACCGCACGGAACGGACGACGAAAGTGGACTCAACGGTCAACCGAAAGAAGAAAACGAAAATTGCATTCAATTACCTAAAAGTATGCATGGTTACCTGGCGTCGTTGATCTAGGCACGTTCTCGAGCTTCATCCTGCATGCTGGAGCATAATGACGACATGTTCGACAACGATGAAGGCCTGAAGCTTTGAGGAGAATCTGGGGTGCATGACGGTTTCCACGGAGATGTGCCCTCTTGATCGTCAACGCGGCGGCACGGGGGATGGTCCGGTTCCTTTTGGCGGCGTGGGCTGAGATCGCGGGGAAGAGGTCGTGGCACGAATGCCTAAAAAGAGGCCATTGGAAAATTCTCGGTGGCTTGACTCGACAAGCTTCACCGGTCTGGTTCAAAACTTCGTTAGCGTCAGCATTGAATCACGAGCGAGTCAACGCCGAACCAGCCAGGAAGCTGTGTGTGGTTCAGGGAAGGGGTGTTCGGACATCAGCGCGAGACGAGCTGAAGTACCGCTTGGCAGTCCCCGTCGTTGGTGAAGACTTCGTGAGATTTGGAGCGATACGTTGGGTCAATTGGAGGAAGACGGACCTGAGTTGCCGGTTGGTCAGCGCCTCAGCTGGGGAATGATGCGAGGCATGGCTTCGTCAGATGGGCTTCTTCCCTGTAGGGCAACTCCATGCAGTCGTGAGCCCGGAGGCTTGTGCGGGCTGCCCCGCTGTAACTCAGTTTTTCTTCGTGTGCCTGTGACAGCTGCAGAACCGTTCCCGACCTCTTGGCCGCCAGATCCATGGCACCATCGCCGTAACAAGCCTTCGTACACCGTCAAACGTCAAACAGTCATCAGCCGTGCTTCAGCTCGCCTTGCCTCATAAACAGCCATGCCCACCCCACGCCCCCTCGAGTTGTGTGAATTCAACACCTCCCGTTATGTTTGTCTTGCTCCTCACCTGCGCTCCCCGTCTCAATCAGCACCAGACCAGCTCGTGAACAAGCCTCCACTAGTAGAAAGCTTGCCTCACCGCCTTCCTCCCCGTCTTCCTTGACCATGCCAACCCGGATGCTGTTTGGCAGGAGCTCTTCACCATCTGTGCTCGTTTCCAGCAAAAACAAGACCAACTCCTCCAAGACACAGGCTCCTCCAGCATTACTTCAACCGCCTTCAGAACCTTTCATACGGTTGGAATCGAAGAGACGCGACAGCATGGACATCATTAAGCGTCACAGCCTCGGCATTGGCATTGGCAAGAAGAGCAGCCCGAAGCTGGAGCCCGTCAGGCCACTGAAGCTGAACGTCGTCGTTGAGTCGCCGCCAGTCGTCTTCTTCGGCACGCCTTCGCAGTCTTCCGGTGCGCTGTTTTCGTGCCAGTTGAAAGTCGACGTCAAGGATCCTAGCGTCACTCTGGACAGATTCTGCATGCAGTTCCTGGCTTTGGTCACAATGAAAAAACCTGTTTCTCAGCACTGTCCGGACTGCACTACCAAAGTCGACGAGTTGAAGAAGTGGACATTCAGCGCAGGTCCACTGAAACTCAATAAGGGCGAGCACAGCTTCCCGTGCAGCTACATGATCCCAGGCCACTTGCCCGCAACTACGCACGGCTCGCTTGTAACCGTCGAGTACAGGCTCTCGGCTCTGGCAATCACATCTACCGGTGACAAGGTCACCTTCGAGCTGCCTATCAAAGTATGCCGTGCCATTACGCCGGGAAACCCCAAAAACTCCATGCGGATATTCCCGCCTACAAACCTCACCATGCATGTCACGTTACCCCCGGTGATCCACCCCATTGGCGACTTCAAGGTCGAGATGAAGATGACCGGCGTGTCGACCAAGAACAAGGAGTCCCAAACGCGCTGGCGACTGCGAAAGTTCACGTGGCGTATCGAAGAGTTGGAACGTATGGTCTCTCCCGCCTGCCCGAAGCATGCCGCTAAAGTGGGCGGCGAAGGCAACGGCATCTCTCACGACAACACCACCGTGGTCGGATCCGATGATATCAAGAGCGGGTGGAAGTCTGATTTCGACGACGGAACGATCGAGTGCGAATTCAAGGCGGCAGTCAACCCCTCGCTCAAGCCGGCCTGCGACGTGTCAGCTGCGAACGGACTGGAAATTAAACACCTGCTTGTAGTCGAGATGGTCGTCGCGGAGGAGTGGGCACCGCTCAAGAAACCGACCCAGATTACACCGACCGGTGCTGCTCGGGTGTTGCGCACGCAGTTCAATTTACTCCTCACGGAGCGGAGCGGACTGGGAATCGCTTGGGACGAGGAACAGCCTCCGATGTACGAGGATGTACCAGCGTCGCCACCAACTTATCAAATCAACGACATCGACATGCAAGAGCTGGACGAGGAGACCAACCGACTGAACCTCAGCTGAGGTATAACCCATCGAGCATATCTCGTCACTCACGAATCATTTCAACATTGGATCCACGGCTAATGCCTTCCGCCTGGGTCGTGCTGATATTCCTGCGTTCGTAACGAATCTCCTTCTGCATTGCGACTTGCATCGGGCCGGACATCCAGGATATACCCATCTTCGCACTGCAACCAGTCTTGTTGTTCTTGTTCACGATGCACTTCATCCTCTTCTCCGTCCATACATATTCGTCTTCTTTGCGCATGACTGCAGCTTGAGCTTGGATAGCTCGCTGGCTGAGCTTTGTACGGCGAGGAAGCTCAAGGCGTTTGGGAACTTTAGCATCAACAGCTCTGCACAGTTGAGTTGCCTATGGCGTACTATATATTCCTTTCATTGCGTTTGTTTTAGTGTAGGACCTGGGGCATACGGAAAGGCTCGTGGGGCAGGATTGATGATGGAAACCAAATTGATACAGCATTTGCCAAACAAAACACCCGTCAATTCAGTGACCGTACTCAACTGCTGTGCCCTACCGTAACATGAGTTGTGCTGAATGCTTTCGTCTTGCTGTCGACCAATGCCAAGCCAACTATCCCGCTTAACCTCTAGCGCCAAACGCCCCGAACCTCGAAATCGAAATTTTGAAGCTTCGCGCAGTCCGTCAAAACTGCATTGCGCAGCCACACCAGCCAGCGCGAACAGCCAAAACACCGTCCCAACTCTCGCCCTCAACTCCCCTAGTCCACTTGTACCGCTCCAAGCTCGGCATACCTCACAATGGCCAAAGACAAGTCCTCCGACAAAAAAGACAAGAAGGAAAAGAAGGAAAAGCGCAGCACAGAAGAAAACGGCGTGAAGAAGTCCAAAAAGGACAAGAAGGATAAGAGCAGCAAGGACGTCACGACCTCGCTGCTGAACACGCTCGAGGCGGAGAAGCCGGGCTCGGTGGCCGTGCAGGAGAACGGGGATGTGGTGGTTGCTGTTGCTGTGAAGGACGCGGAGGGGGATGTGGATATGGATGCGAAGGAGGTGGGAGAGAGGCCGCTACTGGGCGCGCTGGTGCCGTTTGCGAATCCACTGGCGGATGAGAAGACGGGGAAGAAGGTGTTGAAATCTGTCAAGAAGGGTAGGTGGTTCTCGAGGGAGATTTATGCGGGCAGCTCGGTGGTGGTTTGGCACATTATGATGAACTTTCCGCGCGCAAGGTTGACGGGTGGTTGTTCAGTCTGGTGCACGTACGGCGGACGAGCCGCTCAAGATCGATTGCGTCGCTATACTTCTGTGGGAACATTTACTGACAGAAATCGCGCTTCTTACAGCTGCGAAACACAAGGCCCTCAAACGCGGCGTAAAAGAGGTCGTCAAGTCCCTGCGCAAATCCGCCGCCGCGGCGCCCTCCTCTACAGTCTCCGACCCGGCCGCTGTCGTCGTTCTGGCGGCAGACATCTCACCAATGGATGTAATCTCACATATACCTGTGCTTTGCGAAGACCACAACATACCCTACATCTACGTGCCATCGCGGGCAGAGCTGGGTGCTGCGGGCAACACTAAAAGACCGACGAGCGTGGTGATGATCACGAAGGATGTGAAGAAGGGCAAGAAGGAGGATGAGAGCAAAGAGGATGAGGGGGAGCATAAGGAGGCTTATGCGGATCTGGTGAAGGTGGTTGGGAAGGCGTCGAGGAGTGTGAGGGTGTGAGAGAAAGGTGCATCTCATAGGATCGTGCCGCGTGGATGTACATGGCGTAGGTGTTGGGCGTTCATATGGCTAAGAGCTCGGGTAGATACAGTCACGGCGGGTTTTCTCGACTATGGTCGGATTTAGCTGGAGCAGCAAGCGGCTATCCAGGCAGAAAAGTGATGGCTTGTTCTCTCAGCGTCATGCTCGCGCCCTTTTGCACCTAACCCAACCTGGCTACAACCCATCTGCCGGAAGCGGCTCAACTGGGCCGAGTCTATAAAAACGGCTGCGCCAATGCTGTGGGAATACTAGCTAGCCTCGCTACAACTGCCCGGCTCGGCAAGGCTCAACAGACTTGTGAAATGAAGAAGCAGAGATGCAGTTGGCCTCATGCTGTAAGAAGTTCATGCCTCAGGCGCTCAACCTATCGGCGTCGGTAGCTCGGAAGTTACGGCAAGCAGGGATCAGCACTGGCGCACTGGCGCACCGGCGCACTAGCGCACCAGGTGGCGGTTCGCCCCGGAAGCTTTTCTTGATGAGGCTGCAGGTGTTCAATTTGATCGCGTGCCCATCAAACTAATTCTCCGTCTGCCTGCAGTTTATCTTGGATTTGGCAGTCGTGCCACCTGAGACAGGCTGTCCTGATCGTGCGGAACCTCGGATTCCGGTCTGTTAGCGATCTTACATACACCCGTAAGTCCGGAGAGCACCGTCATCTGAACGTGATAGTTAGATGCTGCCTAATACCTTATCTGAATCCTCTCGGTAAGAACTGTGCCACTCTCTCACTCTGGCCTCTTCTTGTCTCTCTGTTCTCTTTGCTGCTTCATTTCTTCCTCGAAGCAAATTCCTTCCTTCCACTTGAGTATTAATCACCAGCCTCTGCTGGCGACCCACTGTCCATCGTGTGCCCCGTCGAACAAACGCGACAGTCTAGTTACCACTGCGGCCTTGTCGGGCGAGCATCGCGCAACTAGACTGGCCACTGCTCTCTCTCTACACTATAGGCAGCGATCTGTCAACTAGCTCCAACATCCAAGTTGGTTAAAGCTACCTGCTTCTCTGTGTTTCCGCCACAAGGCTTGCTACGTACCCTGCAGAGATGGGGGCGGGTGCCTTCATAGAGCCACTCGTCGTGGTCAGTCTTCTCTTGGGCGGAACATGGGTCAACCGCAATCCGGCCTATCGCATATCCTCACAGCACCGCAGCCGGCGCGAGCACACTCCGCATGAGCGATCCAGCTCCCTCGACAGCATAGAATCTGGTCTCTCAAGCCCTGGAGATGAAGATAGCCTCCTCGGTAGCTCATCTTCGGGCGCAAGTTCCCCGTCGTTGCTAGCAGGACAAGAGCCTAAGTGGCGTAAGCGCGAGATACGGCTGTTAGGTTTCAGGAAGGTTGTCAACACACCAAACACCAAGATCTTTCAAGATAGACTCTTGAGCAGGCTCCTGCAGAGGTTTCCGTTCTTGGTGGAGGCCTGGTACTGGGCGTTGATCTACTGGGTAAGCTGGTCCACACCTTCCTTTAACGCTACTATTATTCCATGCCCCAAGCTAAGCTAATCACGACAACCTCCTCGCAGGTTTACCAGCTCGGTCGCGCCTTCACAGCCGTCACTCTAGTGGAAGGCACCGTCGAAGTCGCCCGCCAACACGCCCTCCAACTCATTCACCTCGAGCAATCGCTACATCTCTTTTACGAGCTCCCAATCCAGCGCTTCTTCCTCGCACATCCCACCCTCCTGACCTGGATCAACCGCATCTACTCCTTCATCCACATCCCTGGCACCATCCTCTTCCTCGTCTGGCTCTACTACCACACCACAACCCGCAACCGCCTCCACCCTTCTCGCCCCGGCGCGCTTGCCAGCGAAGTCGATGGCTCGCCCGCCGGTCCCCGTCTCTATGAAGCCCGCCGTCGCACAATGGCCGTCTGCAACCTCCTCGCCTTCGTCGTCTTCACGGCATGGCCTTGCATGCCGCCGCGGCTGCTAAGCGACAAGGACGCGGAGGGCCGCAGCGCTGACGAGGGCAGGAGCTACGGCTTCGTGGATACGGTGCATGGCGCTGGCGGCGAGGGTAGCGTCTGGACGCAGAATAAGTTTTGTAATCAGTACGCTGCGATGCCGAGTCTGCACTTCGGATACTCGCTCCTGATCGGCCTCACGATTATGTCGATCCCGCTGCCGCCGCGACAGCGGAGGAGTCGGGCGCTGCTGTTTGGACGCGTGAGGATGAAACTGCCGTCGCCCAAGCGCGTGCTCCTGGTGGTTGTGGGCATCGCGTACCCTCTAACAATTCTGGTTGCAATTCTGGCAACTGCGAACCACTTCATCCTCGACGCAGTGGCGGGCGCGGCTGTGTGCGGACTTGCGTGGGCGGGGAACCGCGTGCTGCTGAACCTGCTGCCGCTTGAGGACTGGTTCCTCTGGTGCGTGAGAATACATAAACCTGTACCACGGGTAGTTGACGTGCTGGAGGGCGAGGTGGATAATGATGACCGGGTGGTTGGCAAGGGTGTCGTCATATGATACGGGAGTTTGTCTGACCAGGAGCATGTTTGCTTCGGCTTGTCTTCGAGCACTGTAGAACGTGTATGGTGACATGGTTGAGAAGTAATGAGGGGAGGCTATTTGATGCCCCTATGCATAACCAGCATTATCTGCCGGTCTCGGTGCCACTCCGCTCCTGTTGTTCCTCTGAAAGAGAAATCTTCTCAGCTCAGTTTTACATGTCAATTGTACGGTTAAACCGCTTCTATTAGGGATACCTGATACTAAACTCGGCGACCGCGTGCTTGTATCAAAGCTCACCCACCTCCTGGCCCTCTAAGCCTCTCGATTCCTTGAGGGGTGCACCCAGGAAGACTCTCGCACTTAACTCTTGCGTGGGGTAGACGAGGGCGATGACATCCACTCTCTCACCGGCTTCTGCAACCGCCCGAGGGCCTTCGCACACGTCCTGTCCGCCAGGGCTAAGATCTCAGCCGGCAGCGTCGTTTGTCCCCTAGCTTTTACAAGGAGGAAAACACAACCTCTAAAGGGGATATTCAGCTACAAAATGTCTGCGCAAGCGGTAATAGGGAAACGTAGGGGGATCTACTGCCTGTTCGTCCCACTCCGTGCTCTCCGCCATCTGATTCCACCCCAGACTCAACACACCACGAATTCCTCGATTGGCGGATCTCGGTTCATAAACTCGCCATCCATTATACCATGAATGTAGCACTCGCCCACAAGCTGGTATTGTCGGAATGGACCTTCGCGAAGGATGAACGGAACGGCCGCGCCTTGGAACACGCAGATGAGGTCTTGCGCTTGCAGGTGTTTGGGCCCAACACCTATGTGCCCCTGGGAAGTCGTAAAAACCCTTCTACCATCCAGGATTGTAGGTATAAACCTGATACATGGATTGGCTCCCATAATCGCGCTAGGATTAGGCGTTCCCTCAAGAGGAGATGCGTCTACAGCGCCTTGATAGGCAACGAAAGCATTGAGTAATTCCGGTGTCGCTCTACGATTGTATCGGCCTTCTTCTCCGAATATCGCGTATTCCGCATCCGCGATAGGGGTGCGCCATACTGCCTCTTGCTTGTCGTGCTCGCTAGGGTATGCGAATCCATCACTATGGACGAAGTCTTCAATCTCTGCAAAGCAGTGCGTGAGGGCCTCGGCTCCTGCACTACTGTAATCGATACTCCACACTCTCCCAACTCTTGACACTGTGCCGCACCGCGCCCCCGCTAGTCTAAGGGTGTTCCCGCCAACAGCTATCTTGCGTGGGGCCAGAGATTGCCCAGAAGCGTTGTAAAGAGAATGCTTCGGATCCCAAAATGTGTGCCCACATCTCATGGACCAGTCCGGCACCCAGGATGGAAGATTGCTCTGTTGCTTCGGAAACTTGCACCTGGACAGTATTTGCAGATCCTCCTGAGCTTCGAGAAACCCTCTGGCTACATCTGTATATATAACCTGACATGATTTTGAATAGTCTGCGTGTATGTTTAGCTCTTCAGTATCACTCGCCATTCCTAGTAATCCTAGGACATGATCTCTCGGGTCCGTTGCTTTCAGTCCAGTGATAGTGAGGACTCGACTCTTGAGGGGTGCAGCGTCCTGATTATGGCCTAGAATAGCTGCTTCGAGTACTCGTGGATGGCAAGTCTGCAACTGCGGGGACACCCGACTGAAAGCCTCATCTAATGCGCCATTAAGAGCTGCGCTGAGCAATGGCAGTTCGTAGAGCGCGCTGAAAGCAAGATGCAGAAAATGAAATGGTATATCCGCATTGCCGCAGACAACAAGTACGTCGTTGGCAAGAGTTACTTCTTGCACGACCCACACTCTGTCCCACCAGGCACGGCGAAACAAGGAGCACACGACATCCACGGGAAACTGAGGGGTAGTCTCTGGAGAAAAGAGCTTGGAGAAGAGCTCGTAACGCTCTTGCAGGCATGGACCATCCGGCATCTCAAACAATTTCCGACCAACGTAATCCAGACTCTCGATAGCCAAATCGCTGTCGCCAGCAGCTGGACCCAACCAGGCTAATACCAGAGCGGCTTCGCGGTAGATGTTTCCCATCTGCCCTACTTGACTGCTTTTCTCGACATTGTCGTTCTGGTTGATACAAACCGCGTCGATCCAAAGTGCAAGAGAGTGCCACTGCCGCTGCAGATGCTCCAGAGCGCTGAGCAAATTCTCCGTCACGTAGAAGATCCGGCCTTCCAACAGTATCGGCCGTTTGACTGTCGCATCGCCCCACGTGTAGGACAGGCCAAGGTATACAGGCTGATCGTCGAGCGATACGTGTCTGATGGTGCAAGTTATGAGTTGTTTCTCCTTGCCTGCTCGTAGCGTGCGCGGTAGGAGCTCGAGAACGCGGATTTCTCGTCGATCAGGCTCGAGCGGCCGATACTGGAAAGTCGCCGTCGTTTCTGGAGCTGGAACCAGGCCTGCTAGGCGCTTCAAGGCGGAGAAATGATACGGCTTGGATGCTGAACCGTAAGCGGCTGTCCGGGCTCTGTAGGACGGCATTTGACACTGGAAGGCGAGGACCTGCGTAGACTACTGGAAACTTCACTCGGAAAGTAACTCAAGATGTGAGACGTGGGGAAATTTGGACTCTGTCGCGAATGTTTCAAGCCTGAAGGTGAAGCTGGAGCTGAAGTCTAATGATCGGGACGAGCGCCACAGCTGATGCCCAGGAGTCCAACTTCTATTCAAACTGCGGATGCAGACAAGCTGTGCTCGCCTCATGAGTGCACCTAGTGGTCCGTACGACAGTGGGTAATAGGAGCGAATGAGAATAATTTTGAGGAGTGCTGTGGGAGGTCGTCTGATGCCCCTTATGTCCAGGTTATTGGTAACGTTCGTGCATCAACGCTGACTATCCCAAGATCTCTTTGGACGGGAGCATTGAAAGTACATCGCTGGCACACGTAATCTGTGTGTTTTTCCTGATCTGGCACTTACGACACTCAAGTAGATGTTCCTAAGCCGCTGTTCTGCGGTGTCTCATCCAAACGGAAAACCATGGATAGATCGGTCTGGCCGCTTCCGGAACGCCAGCGCTAAGTAGCACTCGTAAGTGGGGAGTTTTTCAAGGCGCAGAATAGTGGATGAATTAGTTCCATTGTCACTAGCGATGAGCTCGGTAGACGTTTACAGTTACTCTACTTGACCCGCTCATAACTCTTAGCCATCGCTAGCCATCCTCCGTATCCAAAACTCTCCCAGCGACGGTAAACCCGCATCGAACACCGGCGACCAATACTCAGCAATTCAAGAGCGCCTTAGGGGTATCGCGCAACACAAAACACAATCACTCCTCCTCATCTAACTCCCCACCAACCTCCGCCCACCCAGCCGCCCACCTTCTCCCCTCGGCCTCCCCACCAAGCCTCAGCTCCCTAGCCTGGGCCCCCTCCCTCCAACACCTCGCCGAGAAGTCGTCGCTGATAGTAATGAGATCCCCCTCAGATGTCCACGTCGAGCCGGTCACCTCTCTTGAGTGCCCACGCACAAGCGCCGTACCGTTCTCGTAGACGGGGATGGTGTCGTTAATACGTGCTGAGGCGACGCCGCTCGTGGATCTCCGGGGGACGGGACGTCGGGGTGGTGGTGTAGATGCCGGTGTGGTGTCCTCGGAGTCGTTGTGGGGGTCGCTGCGAGCAAGCTTGAGGAACGTCTCATCCGTCGGGAAGAGCACGGGACACCCATCACTGCTCCCCACAGCGAGCATCTCGGGTCTGTCGCCTACTGCCTTCCGCAAAGACGTCTTGACGTAGAAAGAAGTCGCGTGGAACTTCGGGTGTCTGAAGCCGTACAGCGGGCCCAGGCCCTCTTTGCTCTCGCTGCCGTAGCGGTGCCGACTGGACAATGCCGAGAACTCGGGCGCCGTGCCCAGAATCAGGTGGTTCGTCGAGTACGCGTAGACCGTGCTGTCCCTGCTGAGCGCATAGAGCCGCGCGCCATCGCCGCTCAGCGCGATGGAGTTGATGCCGAAGTGGCGGTGCCGGCTGTGCGAGTCCGGCTGCTTGGTCGATGCTACTGCGATGGCAGGGCCCCGGCGTGAGGGACGGCTACGGATGTCCCAGAGCTTGACACAGGTGGAGGCTTCGGAGGCGGTGAGTAAGAGATGCGAGCGGCTTGCCGGTAGGAAAGATAAGGCCGTGATGGACACGTCGCCACGTCTCGAGGGATTCTCACCCCTCAGTAACGCGTCTCTCCCACTGGCCGCATTTGCGATGTTCTGCAAGGCTCCTAGTGGTTGGCGGTCCGTGTGCGCACCGGCAATGGAATTGTAGACGGTCGCGTAAGTTACTTTGTGCTGATCATTTACGCGGCTGCTGAGGCCAGGCTCTAGGGGAATGCGAAGATCTTGGATTGCGCCCTCCGACCCTTTACACCTCAGGTCCCACAACTGTACAGTACCGTCCCGGCTTGATGTCGCGATAACATTGTCGTTGTCCGGCTGGAAGCACACCTGCTTCACGGAAGACACGTGGCCAGCCATTACGTATTTCGTCCGCTGGGTTTGCATATCGATCACGTGAGCCGTTTGGTCTCCGGATGCTGTTGCCAGAAGTAGGTCATCCGATGAGAAAGCTAGGTCCATGACGGCATTGCTGTGGGTACGGAATGATATATGCGCCTGCGTGAACGGTGGCTTGCCGTCTTTGGCGGATTCGAGAAGCGTTATACTCCCGTCTTCATCCCCGATGGCGACTAGTGTATTCGCTGGAGCGGCCATGTCAGTCGAATGTTTTTAACAGAGAACGGTCTAAAATGGTAAACGTACTGTTGCAACTAGCCGTACAGAACGGCAATGATGGGCTTGCAAACTGATGGCAGTCTTCCGGCATGCTGTAGAAATCGGACGTTTGGTCGTGCCAGTCTGCAGGGGTCAGCAGCAATTTGCGGTGAGCAGCGATGTATACTGACCGGCGCAATGATCATTACGTCTCCCCCTATCCCTAACAGACAGCCCGCCGAATGAGCGCTGCAGAATCCGTGCAGCGGTGCCGGTGGCTTTTATTCGACGTATACGTGCAGGCTCAGACGGTGCCTCCACAGGACTCGAGCCTCGAACAGACAATCCATCTTCATCGTCCTCGATTGCGGGTACTTGAGCGATCGAGGGGCTAACCGACCGTCCTCGTTTAGACGGTGAAGGCTGCATCGGCGAGCTCGCGGGAGAAGGTAAGAGCCCATTGTATTTCCGCTTCGATCCAAGCCTAGGTGTGCTGATGTTCTCCTGGTCCTCAGATGTTATATCCGCGAAGGATACAGTCTTCCTCGGGGTCCCCAACTTGGATGGTGCGCTGCCATTCCGCCCATTGCGGGTGATATCGCGCAATTGCCTCCCTGATTTGCCGGTAGAAGCCCCTCCTCCTCTCGTACTCGAGGATGTGCGCGGCGTGAAGAAGCGGGTAAAGCGTTTGGGGGTAATAGGTGGTGGTTTCTTAGGCTTCCTGCTACCTGTACTTGACGAAGGTGCAAGCGGCGATGACGCAAATGGCTCTGACGGTGCGTGTTGGGAAGGGAGTTCCTGCGAGGAGAAGATGTGAATTTGGTCTGCCATTGCTGCAGCAGAAGAGGATGCGGGCTATACTCGAGCTTAAGAAAGGATGCGCATTGGAGGCTGGGGATATATGTAGGGCATAGTACTGGGGGACGTGGGAACTTTAAGCTTGAGGTTGGCGTTCGACGCGAAAAGGCACGGGAGCTTGGGCCGGACGCGCGCCAGAACTTCCGAAGAAACCGCGCGGGGAACGCCGCCTCTGCAACTTTTTTTGCCAGGTCCCGCAAGAGGCCTGCAGAGAGATCAATATCGAACACTTTGCTGTGATGTTCCTTTTGAAATGTCGATGAACTCGACAACAAGCCGCAGGACAGTTTGAGGTGTGTTCGTCATAAAAATATATCTTTGCGCCAAACATCAGTTGTGCAAGTACCACAGCTTTCCCCACATCATACGATCAACTCCAAACACCACCGAGGGAATGGCGCCAATGAAGAGGAGCGCAGATGGGGGAAGTGGAGGGACCAGCAAGCCGAAGCACTCTGCAGACGACCGCGCCGCAAAACGACAGCGAAAGTCCGAACCGTCTACAAACGAAACCAAGGTCAAGCCTTCAAAGCCGGCGGCGCAAACCGATAAGACACCGTCCACGAAGTCATCGATCCTTCAGCAAGGCGAAAAAGCGTTCCCTAGGGGTGGGGCGAGTGTCTTGACACCCCTCGAGCACAAGCAGATCCAGATCCAGGCGACGCAGGATGTCTTGTTCGAGCAGTCTGGACAGAAGCGGCGAGATGCAGACGCTGAGAGCGGAGATGAGAACATGGATATTGATGAGGCTGCAGAAGGCATGGCGAAGAAGCAGAAAAGGAGGAAGGGAAAGGATCACAAAAAGACCGCTGCTGTGCCGAAAGAAGAGCCGCGCATGAAAACCGAGGGACTCAGCTACAAGAGGATTGTACCCGGAACTATGGTTTTGGGACAGGTCACGCAGGTGACTTCGCGGGACGTAGTGCTCGCGCTGCCCAACAACCTCACGGGCTTCATACCTCTCACCGCTGTCTCTGACCAGCTTACCCAACGGATAGAAAAACTACTCCAAGAGGATGAAAGCAATACAGAAGCCGATGAAGCGCAAGAGGATGAAGACATCGTATTGAGCAAGTTCTTCTCGGTCGGCCAATATTTGCGTGCGTATATCACATCGACAACAGAAGAATCTGCCTCGAAGGGTCCTAGCAGGAGTAAAAGGCATATAGAGCTTTCGATCAATCCGAGACAGGCCAACAGTGGTCTTACAAAATCTGATCTCGTGATCAACAGCATGATCCAGGCCTCTGTGGTAAGCGTGGAGGACCACGGTCTCGTGATGGACCTAGGTCTTGAGGACGGCTCGGTCAGAGGCTTCATGTCCTCGAAAGAGGTCGGCCACGGTGTTGACCATAGCAAAATCGAAGAAGGCGCTGTGTTCCTTTGCATAGTCACGGGACTTAGTTCGAACGGAAAGATTGTCAAGCTATCAGCAGACCATCAGAAGGCTGGAAACATCAAGAAATCGCACTTCCTATCGGAAGCACCCACAGTCAACGTGTTCCTGCCAGGAACTGCTGTCGAGGTGCTAGTCACTGATGTCTCTTCTACCGATGTGGCAGGTCAGATTATGGGCATGCTCGACGCGACTGCAGACCTTGTGCATTCGGGTGCAGGCGAGAGCCAAACGGATATAAGCAACAAGTACAAGATAGGATCCAAGATCAAAGCTCGAGTTATCTCCACCTTTCCTACAGCCGAGCCTCGGAGAGTAGGAGTTTCTCTTCTAGATCACGTCCTGTCACTATCGCCTCGCAAATGCCTAGACGCAAAGGGCCCGAAAGACCCACTGCAAGTGCATCCGGTATCCTCTTATGTTGAGGAAGCAAAAGTGGTAAAAGTACTGGCTCGTACTGGCCTGTATATGGATGTCGGTGTCAAGGGTGTCCTAGGCTTTGCACACATCTCCAGACTGAGCGACAGCAAGGTCGATACCCTGACAGAAACAACGGGCGCTTACAAAGTAGGCTCAACGCACAGAGCTCGTGTAATCGGCTACAACCCTGTAGATGGGGTTTACCTTGTTTCTCTCGAGCCGCGTATACTTGAACAATCGTTCCTCCGCATTGAAGACGTCCAGGTTGGCCAAGTGGTCAAGGGCAAGGTAGAAAGACTTCTGATCACCGCCAAAGGCGCTCCCGGTGTTATCGTAAGCCTTGCCGAGGGCATCACCGGGCTTGTGCCCGAGATGCACATGGCGGACGTTCACTTGCAACATCCCGAGAAGAAGTTCCGAGAAGGCACGGCTGTTACTGCAAGAGTTCTTTCAACAGATCTCGAGAAGCGGCAGATCCGCCTCACGCTGAAGAAGTCCTTAGTCAACTCCGAGACAGACATCTGGTTCGATTACGCTCGCATATCGCCTGGCTCACAGTCCCTGGGCACCTTAATCAAGATAGACCGTGCAGGCGCCGTGGTCCAGTTCTATGGCTCAGTGCGCGCCTTTCTGCCGGTATCAGAGATGAGCGAAGCGTATATCCAAGACCCTTCCCAGCACTTCCGGATCGGCCAAGTAGTGAGCGTGTACGCAATGTCCGTTGACGCTGCCAACGGAAGAATGACCGTCACATGCAAAGATCCCTTCACCTCCGGAAAAATCAACCAGGAGGCTCTCAGAGGAGTGCAAATCGGTGCAGTAGTAAACGGAACGCTCTTAGAAAAGTCTGCCGAAAGCGTTACGGTTGAGCTTGCGGATTCGGGCCTAAAAGGACTTCTACGGTTGGGACACCTGACAGACGGATCTGATCAAAAGAACTACTCGTCGATGAAGCGGCTCCGGGTCGGACAGACCTTGCAAGACCTCGTTGTGATAGAGAAGCTCGACAAGAAGATCCCAGTCGTACTTTCCAACAAGCCCAATCTTCTGGAGGCGGCCAAAGCAGGCACTCTTATTGCTGCTTTCGCAGACGTCAGTGAAGGCCAGAAGCTCAATGGATTTGTGCGGAACGTGACCGATGAGAGAGTCTTTGTGCAGTTCGGAGGCGGCCTTGTAGGACTTCTATTCAAGTCTCAGATGACAAAGGAGGCGCAAGATTTACCGGGCTTCGGCCTACGGAGGGATCAGTCGATATCTGTGACTGTTCTTACTGTCGACCACAGCAATGAGCGATTTCTACTCACACTACGACCGCTAAAGGAGCAGGTTGAAAAGCCGCCAACACAGCCACCGGCAGGCGTGGACGACACGCTCGCCAACCCGGTTGATGGCGAATCCCAGACCATTGCGGACTTCACTCTGGGCAAACCCACCATGGCGTTGATCACGGCGGTCAAATCTACACAGCTCAACGTACAGCTGGCGGACAACATACAGGGCAGAGTAGATGTCTCCGAGGTGTTTGAGGAGTGGGAAGACATCAAAGATAGGAAGCAGCCACTGAAGCAGTTCAAGGCAAAGCACAAGATCCCGGTAAAGGTGCTCGGCATACATGATGCGCGCAACCACCGCTTCCTCCCGATCACACATCGCACGGGCAAGATACCTGTGTTCGAACTCACGGCTAAGATGAAGAGCCAGCTTTCTTCTGAGGCGGACCTGCTCACACTGGACAAGGTGCAAGTGGGATCATCTTACATCGCTTTCGTCAACAACATCAGCGACGACTGTGTCTGGGTCAACATCACGCCGAATGTCCGCGGTCGCATCGGCCTTATGGATCTCGCGGAGGACGTCTCGCTTCTGAACAACCTCGAGCAAAATTTCCCGGTTGGCTCCGCTGTGCGTGTCCGCGTCAAAGCTGTCGACGCTAGCAAGAACCGTCTGGATCTCTCCGCTACTTCGTCTTCCTCTTCTCTACCCGTAACACTGCAAAACCTGAGCAAAGGCATGGTACTGCCAGCGCGTGTAACTAAGGTTACCGAACGGCACATCATGGTCCAGCTCAGCGACACAATCTCAGGCCCCGTAACCCTGACCGAGCTTGCGGACGACTATGCTCAAGCGAATCCGACCGTGCATCAGAAGAACGACGTCGTTCGTGTCTGTGTCTTGGACGTCGATGCGCCGAATAAGAGAGTCGTCCTCTCCACCCGGCCATCCCAGGTCCTGAGCTCGTCTCTTCCGGTCAAGGATCCCCATGTCGCAAGCGTCAGCCAGCTGAAGGTCAACGATGTCGTGCGCGGCTTCGTCAAGAACGTCGCGGAGAAGGGCCTTTTCGTTAGCCTGTCGCCGAAAATCACGGCATTTGTACGCATATCGGACCTCTCGGACGCGTTCATCAAGGACTGGCGGTCGGCGTTTGAGATTGACCAGCTGGTCACCGGTAAGGTGGTTGCTGTTGATCCAGAAATCAATCACGTGCAGTTAAGCTTGAAGGCATCCATTCTAGACAAGGACTACGTGGCCCCACTGTCCTATGACAATCTCGAAGTCGGACAGATCGTCACGGGCAAGGTCCGGAAGGTCGAGGATTTCGGTGTGTTCATCGTGGTCGACAATTCGGCTAATCTGAGCGGCTTGTGCCATCGCAGCGAAATCGCCGACGGGAAGGTGGAGAATGTCAAGAAGTTGTACAACGAGGGCGACGCTGTCAAGGCTGTGGTGCTGAAGATCGATGCGGAGAAGCGGAGGGTCAACTTCGGGCTCAAGGCGTCGTACTTCCAGGACGCTGCCGATGAGGATATGAGCGACGCTGAAGATGGAGTTGATGGAGGCGTTGATTTGGTCGACGGAGCCAGCGAAGATGATGAGGAGTTGGAGCACGGGGGTGTCGATCTTGCAGATGTAAAGGGTATCGACAGCGCTGGGACAGACGAGGAAAACTCCGCTGATGAAATGGACGTCGACGAACCGGTCGCTGCGAAAAAGGTTAACGGTCTAAGCACATCCGGCTTCGACTGGACCGGCACTAGCCTGGGACAAGATCAGGATGACGCTCAACAACACTCCGATACCGAGGAGGACACGGGCAAGAAGAAGAAGCGCCGCAAGCCAGAAATCAAGGTGGATAAGACCGGCGATCTAGACAAGTACGGCCCTCAGTCCGTCGCAGATTTCGAGCGCCAGCTGCTCGGCCAACCAAACTCGTCGAGTCTGTGGATCCAGTACATGGCCTTCCAGCTGCAGCTCAGCGAGGTCGGCAAAGCGCGAGACATTGCAGAGAGGGCGCTTCGAACCATTAACATCCGCGAAGACGAGGAGAAGATGAACGTCTGGATCGCGCTGCTCAACCTGGAAAACACATACGGCAGCGACGAGACGGTCGAGGAAGTTTTCAAGCGCGCGTGCCAGTACAACGACGTGCAAGAGATTCACGAGCGCCTCGCGAGCATCTATATTGACTCTGGCAAGCACGATGTAAGTAGCTTATTCCCCCTTTTACCAGGTCTATCTCCTACATCCCAAAGCCAGCCCGGCTGACAGTTCCCCACAGAAAGCAGACAATCTCTTCCAAGCAATGACCAAAAATAAAGCCATAACCTCCTCCCCCTCCTTCTGGCTAAACTACGCCACTTTCCTCATGACCACCCTCAACGACCCCGCCCGATCCCGCTCCCTCCTCGCCCGCGCCATGCAGTCCGTCCCCAGCATCCAGCACCGCCAGCTAACCGCCAAATTCGGCGCGCTGGAGTTTCAGTCACCGAACGGCGACGCCGAGCGCGGCCGCACCATCTTCGAGGGCTTGCTGTCTGCGTACCCGAAGCGCTGGGATCTGTGGGATATGTTGGTCGATTTGGAGAAGACGCATGGAGAGAAGGAGAATGTGAGGCGTTTGTTCGAGAGGATGAGCGCGCTGAAGATGAAGAGAAGGAGGGCGGCGTTTGTATTTAGGAAGTGGCAGGAGTGGGAGGAGGCGGGTGGGGATAAGAAGGCGGTTGAGAGGGTTAGGGCGAGGGCGGAGGAGTATTTTGAGAGGATTGGGAAGGAGGGGGATAAGGAGGGGGAGGAGTAGGGTGTGTTGGATTCCGCATTTTGACGTTGTTCGGAAATGATACGAGCTGAGGGTTTAGTATTCGTGAAGGTTGCCGCGCCACTGTAGATATTGATGGAATGGCTGCCGGTAGATGTCATGCCCATTGATGATTGTATATCGCACTTCTTAGCTTGCTTCGCTTGGTCTACTAGAGAAAATAGTTGGCCCTGGAGATCCCTCTGCTCTCCATATAAGGACCACTGGCGAGCAGCTGCCGGTTTCAAACTGGCTGTGCCCAACCACATCCAGCTCGCTCCGAACTACCCTAGTGTACTGTCGCCCAGCGCAGAACAGTTCCTAAGCCGTCCGTCTTTCGGCCTGCTGCTCTCAATATCGACAGCCATTCCGACGGAGCGGCCGACCAGACCCTCAACAGCCAGAAAAGGTCCAAGGACTCAACGTCTGAGCACGTGACCCTTCCCTCCTCTTCATTTCTTCCCCTTCTTTCTCTTCTTCCCTCCACCTCCCCCTGCCTGGGGCGCGGCCTTCGTCTCCGACGCCCCAGGTTTCGCCTCCTTACCTGCCGCATCCGATACAGGTGTGCTCAGGCCTGGTCCCTGTTCCGTGGGCGGTGCATCCACCATTGTGGCATCTATACACCTCTCTTCAGCCAAATCTGTCCCTCTACCTCGGGCCTGTGTCTGTAGCCTCGGCCCCACTAGAAACTACTGTAACATAGAGAGGGGGACATACCCTCAGCAAGCTCCGCCAACCCAGCCATCCCCCGCCCCAGTTTCCCCAGACTCGCAATCAACCGCCCTACCTCAGCCGCTTTTGTGGTCTGGTATTTCAGGCAGACGCCGGACTCGGGGTCGAATGTCTTTAGCGTGAGTGTCGCTTTGGGACCAGCGGGTTGTGAGGACGGCGCTGGGGTTGTGGAGATTGTAGTGTCGGAGGTATTGGCGTCGGCGGTCGTGTCTGAAGCTCGGGCTTGGGCTTTGCGTTTCCGGCGGGCTGTAGCAGAGGAGGTCGAGGAGGAGATGGTGTATTTGGAGGTTATGCGTGTCTGTGGGAGGGGTTAGCGGGGTTGCGGAGAGAAGGGGTAAGGGGAGACGGACGGTGGTAGGGCGCGCTTGGAGGAGGAGGGAGGATTGGTGGAACCATTCTTGGCTGGTGGTGAAGTAGGGCATTTTCACTGTGTGAAATGTGGAGGGATCAGAGGTTTGGAGGTTTGGAGGTTTGAAGGTTTGAGAGGCCGTGGTGATAGCCCAACGAGGGGTCCGAGGTGGAGGGCAGTTTTTCGCGAGGCGCTTGGGCCAGGTACGTAAGAGTAGACGAGCACATTTGACCTCAGAAGATCATTGCATCCCTCAACTCGGAGGTCTGAGGCCGAGGATAAATTCTGCAAGCATTATAGGGAGTCGGATTTCCATAGCTTGAGAGTTTGAGGTTGTCTCAAGGCAAGATCATCTCCCTGCGAAGGCTGACTATCACAAACCCACTTGCTCGAGTACACTCGGG
The DNA here is from genome assembly GCF_000281105.1 of Coniosporium apollinis CBS 100218. Taxonomy (NCBI): domain Eukaryota; kingdom Fungi; phylum Ascomycota; class Dothideomycetes; genus Coniosporium; species Coniosporium apollinis. The sequence goes on along the minus strand of NW_006913327.1, from coordinate 53,925 downwards.
GCAAAAGCACGACCAGTCATACAAGAGTCCGCCTGAGTAAATTCTGCCTAGTTTGGCCCATTTCTGCTATAGATATCGAGAATCTGTACTGCTCTTCTTGTCCACTTGGGATCCGTAGTTCAACTCGGTCTGTTTCAGGCTGAGCATCTCTTGCAAGTTCGAGAAACCTGTATAGAGAGAGAAAGTTCGGGCCATACCTCAATTCAGAAAAATACTCTTCTGCGCACTCTTCGGCTTCCAGCGTTTGTTAGCCAAGGCCTTCCATCGATTTGGAGTATCTTTCCACGAATCAGTCAAAATGGCAGTCGAAACTCAGGTGCAGAGAATACACTTGGATGAACAGCCACTTGTAGCACGCAATCGAGGTGCTCACGGTGCTGCACCGACTATCCTACGAGTTCAGGAACATACAGACCGGTGTAAGGCTATCCTAGATGAGCTTGACCGATTCTTTCAGTTCTTGGAAAGTAAGGGACAGCGCACGCTTCCGTACAGGACGTTCCGAAACGAGATCCAGACTGAGTTCGTGGCTTTAGAGAAGCTACACAGGCTCGAGGCAGCCGGAGAGAACGTTCAGAACAGGCTTGACAGCTCCAACCTCAAGTTCTACGAAGCGGTTTGGGCTGCCGCGAAGCAATCTTCTGGCCTTCTCGGACTGAGAAGATGGTTCTACGGGGCACCTATGCAGTCCTCGAAAGCAAAAGTCAAGAAAGGCGACCGATCGGCTGTACTCGTGGATGTCGTTACCAAAAGAGGCTCCGAATGGATCAAAGTTAGCACGACTACTCAGAAGCGAGTACTGTTCGACTTAGCGAAGCAGGGCTGGCAAAACGGGTACTCTTCAGACGAGAACGATGAAGGAGAGGACCAGCATAACCTCAGCGATGGAAGTGACGCTGACGAGATTCTGCTGATACGCACTGCTGAAGACCTAGCAAATGCTGCGAAGGCAGAGCTGATCGTCCCCCGTATCCGTTTCATCTTTACCCGTCTCGAGACGGGCATGAGCGCTGAGACAGATGCTGTGCTCGACAGGATCCGGGCGACAGGTGCTATCGTGCAGTGTGCGGACGAGCTCGAGGATCCGCCTGCTCTCGACGATGTTCTGCAAAATCTTATGATCGACGAGTTCGAGGACTTCTCCCACGTGTTGAATATCGACTGTACCATCCTTATCGCGCTAGCTTCGGACATATGCCATGTCAAGATTCCACAGGAACTACGACGTCATCGGCAGATCTTGGATCAGATCAAGGCGGAAGAGAAGGAGCCATTTCTCTCTACCTTCGTGTATCCGGCTCTGGAGGGGCATCCGCTTGTATGCACTGCCAAGGCTGCTGAGCACATGCGCAGACTCACACAGAAAATCGGCACTGATTCTGAGAGGGCGAGAATGGCAATCGTTGTGGGTGAAGATGCCACCAAATCGGCCGAGGCCCTGCGCAAGGAATTCCAGGCCCTTTCGATCCATCCAGTCCCCGCTGGACTACAGCTGCCGATCAAGGTGGTTGACGTTGACTTCAATGATCTAGCATTGCCACCGGTCGTCGATGCCGTTGCACCAGAGCTCACCGATATCAACAAGTCTGTATTCTTCTACGGCTGGGCAAACAGGAACACCACTGTTTCATCGAACCTTGGTGTGGTCAAACAAATACGGTCTTTAATCGCAAGGCATCGCACTAGCACAGAAGAGAAAGGCCCGGACGTCTGGATTGCCCCGTATGCGATGTCTCTGTTGGCCAACGAGAAGAAGAAAGGCGATGAGCATGGAGCTCCTAGGGCCAGGAATCTGGCTGAAACGGCACGTTTGAGCGGCCGATGAATTGAAGCCAGCAGGCCGTATGTAGACCTGTTGTATGATTGGCGAATAGCGCACTTGATCCGCAAGACGTGCACATATCACGCACGTGGGGCTCTGTGTTGGTGAATGCGGTCCCGGTTACCATTAAAATGCTGAAACTTCTCTTCATTTCCCTCTTAGAACATTCAACAACAAGATTTGAACACCTTATCTAGAAGCAACAAGTCACCATCGTAGTCATCGCCATGTCGACGTCTGCCAACAAACGCTCAGCTGATGATACCGCTAAAGTGACTACATGTACCACACACCATGTATATTCCGCATGCTAACAGTGTGTGAGGCCATGCAACCACATGAGAAGAAGAGGAAGCCTAAACCCACCAGCTTCAACTGGGATGAATTGGAGGCCCCGTTGCGACGCAAGGACGATGACGCGAACATATTGAAGCCATTGACTGTGTTACGGCGTGCTTGCTCTCATCCTGATGATATTCGTGTGACTGACACCGTGCTCACAGGTAGCTGCTTCAAATCCTGACGATGGTGACGACGATCACGAAGAACTCAGAGAGCGAGCAAACAAGCGATCGACCATCAACAGCTACGTGCAGAAGAACGGAAGACAGCCATCTATAGTTGCTCCATCGACGATACCTACTCAACCGACGGTATCAGCGGTTCAAGCAAAGCCGCCCAAGGATGCATACAAGGTATATACATTATGTCCTAGTGTCGTTATGGACCACATGCTGATTAAGCTAGATTCCTGGATTTCGGGACCATGCAACGAGAAAGGCAGTCGCAGGCAAGGATCCGCACGATCTATCAGTCATACTCAGCCGATACCTCTCCCTAGACCGATCCCTCCGTGTGACCAAGGCTGAGCATGTTATCCTCCAGACGGCGCTTGCGAAGAGATTCGGCACCGCCCCTTCCATTTCCGAACTCCAGGAAATTCGAAAGGAATATCTGATGTACAGAGGCGATGTGCCTTTTCAAAAGACTTGGGCGTACGTAGAATGGGCCGCGCGTGCCCGCCGGGAATGGATGTTGAACAAGGATGGTCGGTATCGGATTCTGGACCTAACACCGGATGCCGTTTGCTACACATTCCCTGAATATGGGGTGACGGAGGAGGGGATGAAGCGGATTCGAGATACATTTTGTTTCCTCGTCATTCTGAACAGGGCCCGCAGCTGATGCTTGGATGCATCTCTTGTTGTCATTTCCTTCAAATCTGCATCCTGTGACGAGCATGGAGCTCCAAGGGCTAGGCATCTGGCCGAAACGGCGCGTTTAGGCGGATGATGACTTCGCGCTAGCAGACCGAAGGGCCACCCGAAACGTTCGTTGCCGTGTTTTTGCTCCAGTTCGTTCAATACTAGATTCACGTTTAAACTGGACTTATAATCCTGTCGAGCGTAGAGCAGCTAGACTAACTCTATGCGATAAAGAGTAAAAGATGTCCAGCAGTTTAGCACTTTAATGCATCGTTCACGTAAGGTGTTTCTGATTTGTGGACTGTCCTTCTGATTGTCCACCTCCAGGCCTACGAGAAGCCCTCAATGCGGCAACCGCCATTTCGGATGGCCCTTGACCGTAAAGTGGACCTGTCGCTGTTCCAGTGCAACCCGGTGGACGGCGTACTTGTTCAGCGGGAAACGCATATGTCACGTATTTCGAACTGGTCATTGTAGCCCTAAACTGAGAGGGTCACCAAAACGCTATTGAACATAGTAGACATAATAGAACCTTGGGAGTACGTTTTCCTGCAACGCCATATCGAACGCCTGATGCCTCTATCAACCATTGACCAGGTATTTACAATGCACAGACGCCACATTCGACGAAGTGAAACTTTTACCAAGCACCAACAATGCCAGCGATGGGAATATCTATGCCAGTGGTGTACGACGCAGTGTCACTCAACAAGTAAACGTACGCGCCTCCGAGCTCCTGAGGCATTGCTAGACGAGGCATACCACCGTAGTATTGCTGGGAGTTTTGTTAGTAGCTGTACCCATACGACAGGGATTAGTTCACTTACCATCTTCAGATCCCAGTCTGGCGCCCTTTCTACATAGTACGTCATAGCCGTCCTCACGAAGCCAGGCGATATTGAGTTGACACGAATCCCATGCTTCGCCCACTCCATCGCAAGGGTATGCGTCATGTTGCGGACCGCAGCCTTAGTGCCGCCATACGGTGCCGACGGCGCTGCGCGATTGGGCCGGTACGAGGTCATGGACGCGGTAAAGACGATGCTGCCCTTGACGCCGAGCTCGATGAACTTCCGCGCCGCGATCTGGGCGCAGGAAAAGGCGCCGAAGACGTTGAGATTGAAGAGTTTCTCGACCTCTTCGCGGGAGAAGTTCAGCGCGGGCTGGTGCTTCGTCATGCCGGCGTTGCAGACCATGCCGTGGATTGCGCCTTCGGCCTCAACGATGCTGTTTATGGCGGACTCGACGCTGGACTCGACCGTCACGTTCGTCTGGATGTACTTGAAGTTGGGGTGCTTCTTTTGTAGCGCGAAGAAGTCTTCGCTAGGATCCATGAGATCCAGAGAGTAGACAATTTTGGCGGAGTTGGCGAGACAGACTTCTGCTATGCCCAGGCCGATGCCTCGGTTTGCGCCTGTAATCGCTATGACCTTATCTTTGAGTGTTATGGCCCAGTTCTGGTCCGCTGGTGGTTGGGTCGTGAGGAAGGGCATCGCCTCGTCTGCCATCGTTTCGTGGGAAGAGCCGTTTACACCGTTTGTGCCGTTCATGGTCATTGCGTTCTTTCTGTTGATGGTCTCGAGTTTGGATGAAGGGGGATTCTATGAGTAAGTGATGCTGCGGGGGTGACGCTGACTGTGATTGAGAATCAGTAGTGGAGCAGAAGAGCTTATGAGGAACAACGAAGACTGAAGACCAGCGCTGCCCACAGCTGCATATATAACCTCCAAAACATTTACCAGGAGTTCTTCCTGATGCCGGTCTTTCTCCACAAGGACCACTCTACCGGAGCCGTTCGTAGACAACATCCCCGCTATCATGACGCTCGGAATCAATGTCCGGATTTCAGAAGGCCGATCGGGCTGTGTTTAGCAGCTTCAAGGAAAGAAGTGCGCTTCTTCTGGTGCTGCGGAGAAGAGAATTGCGCTGGATGCGTGCGTCTGCAAGAGGAGACCTCGAGGCGAGGCGCCGGTGCTTCTGGATGTCGCCCCGACACGGCAACAATTTCTGGGGTTTCCGCCGCCGCCTTCGGTCTTTCCGCCGCCAGCCTTGCGCCCCGTGCGAAACGGCACAAGAGCCCCACTAAAAGTGCTTTGCCGCATCTATGCTGTAGCTTATTCAATACTAGATTCACGATCGGACTGGACTCACGATATTGTCATTTGTGGAGCAGCTAGACCAATCTCACATAGTAGAGGGCAAAAGGTGCTCAGCACCTTAGCTCTTCGAGTGCATTCATTGCCTAAGGTGTCTTTGATTTACGGATTGTGCTTAGGGGCTATCCAGCTCCATGGCCAAAACTAGCTTTCAACGCGGCAACCGGCTTTTTGCATGGCCCTTGGCACGCACTCTGGGGTCGGACTCGCTCCAGCAAATCGGCTCTGGCTTGCCCAGGCCTTGAGCTGATGCCGGAGAACCCGGGCATCCGTAGGTGTTCCTCGTTGGCGGACCCAGTCTGCCACTTGCCGGTGACCTCGTCTCCGCATGGAGCAGCAAGCGGGGCTCCATGGGGACATCCATGGGCAGGGCAAGGTAAATGGTTTTCTGAATGGAGCTTGGCTAAGCGGTGGCGCCGCCTGTCGCAGCGCCTCCCGGAATGCGACCAGGGCGACTCATGCTCGGTTCAGAAGCCTGGAATACTGAATAGACAATGCAGATCTGGGGATTGTCTGGGGTGGAGGCGAAGGCGAGTGTCTATAAAACTCCCTGCATCCATTTCTTATTTCCTCTTCAAGTCACGAAATAATCCGCTTCCATCTGCTCTCTCGAGGTCTTACTTATCCTTCCTTGAAGAGGCTCTGATCCTCTCCTGAGTGTCGATCACATATCATTACAATGAACAACTTCCGAGAGAACAGTATCGGCGGTATCCCAGTCGACGATATGAAGAAGCAAGACATCGAGCAGATTGAACAGGAGATCCCTCAGACCGAAGATGAGAAGGCTGCATTTGCGGCGGAAGAGAAGGCCCTTGTGAGGAAGATCGATCTGTTCCTTCTTCCCACGATATGGCTTATGTACCTGTTGTCCTATATGGACAGGTAGCTCCCCCTCCCCTCTATCCTTGCTATACTCTCTCTGACTCTGAGCCACCAGGACCAATATCGGGAATGCACGTATCGCAGGAATGGCGGACGACCTGAGCCTTACTTCGAACCAGTACTCAATTATCCTCGTGGTCTTCTTCATCACCTACGTGCTTTTCGAGGTCCCCTCCAATATGATCTTGGCCAAGTCGCGACCGTCCATTTTTTTGCCGACTATCATGGTCTTATGGGGCGCAGCAACCTGTGTCATGGCCGCCGCGCAGTCCTACAAGCATCTCATCGCCCTCCGCCTCATTATCGGCATGTTTGAAGCGGGGTTTGCACCCGGCATTCTCTTCATCCTGTCTTCCTGGTATAAGAAGAACGAACAATCCAAGCGATTCGCTGTCTATATCTCTGCTGCTGTCCTTAGCGGCGCTTTTGGAGGCATTTTGGCGGGGGCCATCACAGGGGGACTGGACGGAGCTCATGGGATCCGCGGCTGGAGATGGCTTTTCGTAAGTTATGCTCGAGCCCATTATTTCGGATTCACGAGCCTAACTGTCGTTGTTAGATCGTCGAAGGTGTTGCCACAATTGTATGGGCGGTTATCGCCCACTTCATCCTACTCGATTTCCCAGCCACCACCAAGCGGCTCAGCGATCGTGAGCGCCACGTCGCTCTTGCCCGCCTCGCCGCCGACAACGTGACCGCCCGGGTTGAAGGCGCGCCCAAGCTCACCTCGTTACAAGCCTTGAAGCAGTGCGTCACCAACTGGCGTGTCTGGATGATGGTGGCCGGCTATATGGTCATCGTCGGCTCGTCCACTCTTTCATACTTCTATCCGACTTTAGTCAGAGGCCTGGGTTACACCGCGATAATGGCGCAATACATGACAGTCCCAATCTATGCCGTCGCCTTCGTCGCCGTTCTAACAACTGGCTACTTCTGCGATAAGTATCCCAAAGTCCGCGGCCTCGTCATTGCCAGCTGGCTCACCTTGGCCCTCATCTGCGCCATCGTTATCTGCCTCGTCTACAACTTCACGGCGCGGTACGTGCTCCTTGTCTTCATGGCCACAGGGCTCTGGGCGTCCAACGGGCTCGCACTGTCGTACTGCGCCTCGACCTTCGGTGCCATGCCGCAAGAGACACGCGCCGTCTCTCTTGCGCTGGTCAACGCGCTCGGAAATCTTGCTCAGATCTATGGCGCGTATCTTTTCCCTACTACAGACGCGCCGAAGTATCTCTTGGGCTTTGGTGTTGTCGCTGGGATGTGTGCGTTCGGGATTGGCGTTTACGTTTTCGCGCATATTATTCTCAGGAGACACCCGACCAAGACGGTGTACTAGTGTTGTGTGTAGAAACAGTACACCTAGAGTCTCTTAGAGAAGCTGCTATTCGTATTCTTTCCGCAGGCTTCATGGCTACAGACTTGTATATATCCAACAAACTATTTCAACTTTCGTGCGCGAGAATAACTATCCAAAGCTCATCCAAAACAAGTATTGCCGCATAGAATGCCACTCCTGTACATTTATACGAACAACGGAAACGGGCAACTCCTAGATCGAAGACGCTTCAGGTGATCGATGCACTAAAACACTGCACTGCTGAAAACCCCATCGTTCCGACAGACTCCCACATAAGTGACAGAAATCGCCGGACTCGTAAACTACCGGACTCACAACTTACTCCTAAATCACCGAAATCTACTAGATTCACTATATCTCTAAAGATCTTTACTCTAGCCATCCTACCTCTAGGTATAGCTTACATATGTATATATAGCAGCATACTATAAAGGATTACGCCTAGTTATAACCTCTCTAAGCTGACTGAAGACCTATGCTCTAGCTATCCTACCTCTAGGTATAGCTTGCACATGTTTATATGGCAGCATACTATGAAGAATCACGCCTATTCATAGTCTCCCTAAGCTGACTAAAGACCCATCTGTTTTTCTAGAGTCCGGCAATTTCTATTACCTAGGTGCGAACTGCCAATCGCCGGACTTCCGATTCACTCCTAAATCCCTAAAATCCAGTAAACTCACCACGTTCCTAAAGATCTTTACCCCAGCCGTTCCACCTCTAGCTGTAGCTTAAACACACTCATAAGGTAGTATACTATAAGGACTTGCTTCTATTCGTGACCTTTCCTCAGCTGACTGAAGACCTATCTGCTTTCGAGTCCGGCGATTTGTGTCACCCGCATGACCCCCTACTCCCATCTTACAGCCCTATCGGGCCGATCTCCCCGAGAAACATCAAGAGCCTCGGTCCAACGTCGACGTTCGACCTCCAAGTTAAACAACACAGACAGCGCCTTCTCACACCTTCCAACCTCCCAATCCGCTCTCCAGCCTCTCCAACAACAAAAATGTCCTCACCACACCTTCCCTCCACCCGTTCCCTCCTCCGCAGAACGGACATCCTCCTCCTCCGCCTCCACGCCCTCCTCTCCACCCCCTCCGGCATTGACCGCACCCTCTGCACCCTCTCCTACACCCTGGCCTTCCTCCACGCGCGGCTCTCCCCCCTTTTGACCTTACGGCTCTCCCGATTCGCAGCATCCATAGCCTCCAAAGCTTCTGATGCGCTACTGCCAGGCGAGACCCTTATAGCCAGCCTCCCCGCGCCCACCTCCATCGCGCTCCTCAGCCGCACAACCACCTCCCTAAAATCCCTCGCGGCCCTAATCGCCGACTTCCGCATCTTCATCCGCCTGTGGGGCCTCCTAGGTATCTACGCCTGGGCGCGCGACACCTGGGCCTCCCCGCCGGCGGATGCGGTACTGCGACGTATCACGTGGGCGCAGGTGGGCGTGAACGCTGCATACCAGGTCCTGGAAAACGGGGCCTATTTGGCGAGTCACGGCGTCCTGGTGTCCGAGGGCTGGGTCGGTGAGAGAGGCGAAAGGAGACAGGCGCGATGGTGGGTGTGGAGCAGTCGGTTTTGGGCTGCGCATGTTGGGCTGGAATTCTTGAGGCTGGGGTATCTGTGGCGGAAACAACACAGCAGAAGAAGTACGGACGGGGAGGGGGAGAAGGAGGACAAGATTGAGCGGAAGGCGGAGCAGGAGCTTTGGTGGAGGGATTTGGTCAGCAATGCGGCGTATGGGCCGCTTACAATTCATTGGAGTTTGGAGGAGGGCTGCTTAAGTGAGAGTTGGGTCGGGTTGCTGGGTATGGTCGCGGGAGGGGTGGGGTTGAGGGAGCGATGGAAGGCTACGGCTGCTGTTGTTCGGTGAGATTGTGGTTGACTTGTCGCAACTCAGCAATGGGCTCCTGCATATCTACGTACGGTACCCAAACGAACGGCTCGTTGGCCGCGGGGCTTCCGCATGTCATTGCTATCGACCTTCTTGTACATTTTACTACGCGAGCAAGGGAGGCCATGTTTGATATTTAGGCGTGCCTGGCGAGGTGTTTCGGAGGACCAAGCCATACTGCTAGGTGCAGAACATGCAGCAAGAACTCTTTGTGTTCGTTGTGTTCGTTACGCCCGTTTCCAGTCATCCGGAAGTTATTACAGCTCATTATCGTTGTCTCGCAAAGTCCGCCTCCTATCTCTAAGCTTGGGTCATGATGTCCGGCATATTCATCTCCACCGCCTCCTCGGTCAGAGCTACACCTCCCTCAACCTCGACCTCCGATCCCTCAGAAGACTCACTCGCGACACTACCCCGCCGACTGTGCCTCGCGGATGGCGTGACGTCCGGACAGGTGCCGGATAGTCGGCTTGGACCTCTGGAATGGCGGTGTAGAAGCCCCAAGTCAACCTCCTCGGCGTCCTTGTCGCACACGCGGAAGTCTTGACTATCTGACGGGGGCAAGGTGAGGTTGGAGCCCGCGGACGACGACTCCCTCGAGCCTTTGAAAACGTTGAAAGACTGGAAGGCTTGTTTCACGGTGCGCCGAAGGCCTGGTGGAGTTGGCCGTTCGGCGTCCGGAGGATCCGCGGAGGAGCTGGTGCGAAGAGAGTAGAATCGTCTGGCGGACTTTCTCGCGTGTTCTTTGAACTCAACGTCAGACTGGTGGGTCGCCCACGTGGATTGACTAGCCATGGATGCGAGATCGAGAGAGGACTCGACGGGGCGAAGCTCATACGGCGTAGGGATACCGATGCTGCGGAGAACGGTTGCATCGAGCACTCGAAGTTCAGCAGTGTCACTCGGTTGGAGTGGCTCGACACCTTCCGCAAAGACTGAATTGACCGACGTATAGATGCGGTCCCTATAGTACGGACGACACGAGTGACAGCACAGGAATGTGCATGTTTTCGACTCCTGCCGCAACCTGCGCTTAAACTTCCCGAGGATCTTGTGTGCTCCGGGCATGGACTCCTGTTGTACGCTGTCCTTGCGGTGGTTGACATCGCTGGATGACGCGTCCTGGGGTGAGTGCGTGATACTCGGCGGTGTATTTTCAGGAGACGTTGCTGATGTGGGGCTGTCTGCAGTCTTTCCAAGCTCGCTCTCAATCACACTCTTGAGGTGCTGCTTCTGCTTCCCAATCCTAACGAGCTGTTCGACCGTGTAGACGGCATTCTCCACTGCCTTGATCTCGGAATTGCTGAAACCCAACGATATAAGCTCCGAAGGGCTGGGATTGGATGGATCTGACGAGACGTGTGAGGTTGGCGCGACTGCAGACGGCAAGGCGGCTGGAGGGCTTGGGCGAGTGTCTTGCCTGCAGATGTAGACCCAGCCGTGAGAGGGTTTGCGAAGGCACAGTTGGCACTGGTAGGATCCGAAGAGGCGGTCCATCTCAACGTGAGTACACACTGGCTTCACAGCTGCGCGTCGGGGAGTAGGAAGACGGAACTGTATGGGGGAGGTCAGCAACAAGCTCAGTGAGGTTCTTTCAAGAGACCTCCCACGGTACCTTTTGCGGCGCCATTGTTCCAGAGCGGACAGGCAGTACGAGCCGAATGAGCTTGGTAGTGCGGTTGAAGTCCGAGGTTCAGGCGTCTGGGTGGTATGTCGTGACTACAAAGTCAACATGGGATGGAAAAGTCAGACGACGACGAATGCCATTTGGTAGGTTTGGATTTGGTGCAGTGAGGGAATGGTAATTGATAAAGGCCGGCAACGGGCCCGGCTGTGACTTTGAGGCTCCTCAATATCTCAGATTTGGTACAGAGGTTGTGGGCCACGGAAAGAATGTCGTAGAGCGAAAGAAAGCCGGAAGTGTGCCGGGCAAGTAATTTTCCACACGAGATGAATTTGCTTCACGAGATCAGCACCTCAACGCACGTGAGGCACCCTTTATGATAGCTTCTGAAAGCCACAATCCCGTCAATGGAACAATCCTCCGCTACCTACGCTTCGAGGTATGTAAGCTGTGTAGGCGCGTCGATCTTAACAATCCCTATCTACGGCCGCAACACAACTTCGATTCTGTCGCTGACATATCTCCTCCCCCACGTTCACAGCAGTAGCAGTAGATAACTTCGGAGCGATCGTGTTCACTCTCCTCTCAGGTCATTAGAATTTGCTGTGGAGATGTTGTTAAACTGCGCAAGTCAGGGATCCTGCTTTCTTCTTCTTCGTAGACATAACCGTCAGCAATAACAGCTCAAACACTGATCGTTTTGAACACACTGTTGCGACCGTCAGTAAACTCCCAAGTACGACCAGTGAACACTCAATAAACTCACCCAAACCCGCTCCCCCCCGTCGCCATGACCGTCCCCGGAATCTGCGGATGCCAATGCCCCTCCTTGACCATCTCCATATAATGCACAAACAGCAGCTGGGGCGGCACATCCTTCACGCCCGCCGTATCCCTACTCTCCTCATCGTCCAGCTCAACCGCTAGATCCCACAACGTCAGCGTATTATCCCCCGCGCCTACCAGCACAATACTATCTTCCGTGGGATGCCACTCCAAGCTGGTAATCTGCTCCTTGTGGAAGGTGAACGAGGCCACAGGCTCCGGCCTGCTGATCGTGTTGGCTCCTTTCTGTGCCTGTGCGGCCGTCCGCCACTGCCGCAGGTCCCAGACCGCCCACTCGCCGTCCTCGTGGCCGGAGGCGAGCAGATGCGACGTCTGTCGCGACCAGGAGAGCACATTAACATCCGTACTGGTCACAGGAACCGACAACGCCGGCTTATGCGACTTCGACCGCGTGTCCCACACCCTGACGTACCCGTCGTTGCCGCCGGAAGCGAAGGTCGTCTTGTCGCTAGGCGACCACTGGATCTCCTCAACAGTGCCGGTATGCCCCGTAAACGGCGCAGAGTCTGTGCTAAACGAGCCATTGGGCGCGCGGGTGGTAATGAAGATGCGACCGTCGGCATCGCCGGTTGCGATGCGGCCTTCGGGGACGTGGGGGGACCAGTCGACTGCGTAGCCTTCTGAGCGCTTGTGTGCGCCGATGGTGTAGAGGGGCTTGTTTTGCTGCGGGGTGATGGTTGTGCCGGGCGTGTCGAAGGAGGTGAGGTGGGGTGTTACGTCGTGGATGAGGACCTGGCCGCTCTCCATCATGGATGCTGTTAGAGTGGTGGGCGGCCTAGCGGAGGTGGCTTGGGGCGATTGAAAGGCGCGTATGCGGTTGGTGGTGGATGTTAGGGGTATGGACTTTGTCTCGAGGATTGGATCTGCGCTTTCGTCATCGGATTCTTCGTCTGAGTCCTCCTCGTGTTCTCTCTCCATGCGTGAGAGGCTTGAGAGCTTCATGACCATAAGCTGATTCTCCTTCTCGTGCCCTCGCGCCGCTTGCGTGCCGGCTACGGCGTAGACGGTCGCTGGGTATGACTTGCGGTTGTCGCCTAAATTGTCGCGAACAATGTCAAAGGAGAGGCACGGCCATGGCGACTCTAGCGTATGTAGCATTTGATATGTGGAGAGGTCCGGCGCAAGTGTCTCGCCTGCAGCGAGTCGATTCCGCCCAACTATGAAGGTGTCTTGGTCCACATCCATCGCATCTGTTGCATGTATGAGCAGCCGGCGTACATCTGGCGGGGCGGCTGTTGCTTACAGACCCTCGCGCTCTTCTGCTTCTCTTTCTTCGTCTGGCCGGCCGTCTACACCGGCCTCAAATATCTCGTCCTCGCTCTCATACTCGTCTTCGTATTCGTCCTCGAAGTCGCTCGCGTCGCCGTCATTCTGGATGTTACTGGGACGCTCGCCGTTCTTGCGCGGGTCCGTCTCGCTCTCGGGTAGTTCTGCTGGTCTCTTGCTCATAGTGTCTGTTTGGAGCGCTGTTCACTGGTCTGCGTATGTTGTTTGAGTAGAGTTGACGTATGATGTGGGATGTTAGAAGTGCCCCAGAACTTTTTTCAAGATGGCTATCGATAAGGCGAGATGAGATGAGATAAGATAACACCAGTGCTCAACTACAACATGGCGTAGAGCGAGAAATGTGATTGACGTATTTGATAGACGGGAATGCACACAATCTCGTCCGGTGACAACTGGAAGGATCTGTCGGCCTGTCTTGATCAGATCAGATCCATGTCCTACACAGGCAAGCCGGATAAAAGTATTTGCAGGGGTCGGTATATCGCGGGTAGGCTTTCAGCTGTGTACCCCGCTGCGTGTAGAACCAGAAGAGAACAAAATACCTCTTCTGGTCGCAGCCTTCTCCTCGTCATTGAGATTGCGCTCTCAGCGTACACACTACAGCCCTAGGGCGATGTGGCTCTCAATCCAACAACTTCGCCTTTCCCCTTGCCCGAGACCAGTCAAAAAGCAGCGTACGCGCACATCCGTTTACCGCACCAGTCGCCCAAATATGCAGGGTACAAGAGAGAAAGAGCGTCGCATCGTAGCGCCGTTGCTCGTGTAAACCATCTTAACATCGCAGACGTCCATCCAGCCATCTCGCGTACTCAATGGTTCTCACGCCGACCCGGAGGAGGGAAGAAGGATGAACGTCTTAAGCTAACCCACGGACTGGTACAGGAGCAACGGCTCGCCCACGTGCTCAATTTCTGGGATCGTGCAGCGAAGGTCGAATGCTTTCGAAAGGACGATTTTGAAGATCTAGGTCGAGCGTCAGCAAGCCACTTTGAAGCGATCAACGGCGATGGGGAAAGAGGAGAGGCTAGAGGCTAGTAGGAAGCTACCTTCTGCACATTGATGCTGTGACTTGTGCTGCTGAATATGAGGGAGGCTTTCATCGCTTTCGCGAAACGCTTGGCCTACGAACAAGCACTCGTTAGCTTCGATACTCTAAAACAGCACTTGAGACTGGCCACGCAAGTTCTGATAATCGAGTTGTGGTACTGGGTTGGCTGGAAATTCTGCAGCCAAATAGAACGAGCACACCAAACTAACCTGGTTGCTTATTTCCTCCTGCTCCGCCTGCGGCAGCCCGACAAAGGAGTCATACTTCGTCCCCACCAGCACCGGAATCGCCGTCCGATTGAACCCCCTTCCCTGTCTATACCACTCCTTGACGCTATTCAGCGTGCTCTTCCTTGTCAAGTCGAACATAAACAGTATCGCCACCGCATCGTTGCACACGAGCGGCAGCATATTGACAAACTCCCTCTGACCGCCCAGATCCCAGATTGAAAATGTGATCTCAGTGTTCCGGATGCTGATGGTCTTCTCCATGAAGTTCACGCCCAGCGTCTGGATGTAGTCTTCGTCCCAAGAGCCTTCGACATATTTGACCATCAGGCTGGTTTTGCCGATCTGCGCATCGCCCACCATGCCTACTTTTATGACCACCGATGTGTTCTCCTTCTGTTGCTGTGGGGGCGGCTGCTGTTGGTACTGTTGTTGCGGCTGCGGCTGGGGAGGCGCCGCTTGATAGGATCGCTGACTTGGTTCTTGATAGCCGGAGGACCGCGCATTGCCTTCGCTGTGGGAGTAGCGGTCGTGGCCGCTTTGGGGGCCGCCTGTGTGCCCAGATGATGGTCTGCTCGGCATGCCCTGTCCATAATGCCCATTCTGGCTGTAGCCGTATTGCGGCGGTGGAGGTGTTACTGCGTCTGGCGTCGAAGTTTGAGAGTGTGAGAACTGAGTGTAACCGGGATGATACTGGTCCCGCGATTGCGAGTCGTGGGAGTACGACCGCGAGAAGCCTGTATCGGAGTAGGATGTATGTGGGCGCGAGGATTGATGCGGCGGCTCGGGAGTGTATGCTGTGTGGACTTCGGGGAGGGCTTGGACGGTAGAGGCTGTTATGGTGTTGATGCTAGAATCGTCCCGCATTGACTGATCTTGCGGGAGCGGATCTGGAGGCTGAAAGGGCTGAAAGTTCTGGTAGTTCTGACGGATATCCATAACTGCTGTGAGGTGCCGCAAGTGGCTGTCCCGGTCTCCGTGGCGACAGCAGCTGGTGGGTAGTGGAGCGAACTCGTCGAGGAATCTAGTCTATCGCAGGAACCGAATCTGAGGGTTTGTTGATAGCCGCGGACGCCCCCGAAGCGGGTTAGCACGAAACAGGCGTGTAAGAGACGCGTCAGGACCAATTCACAGTCAGCATGCTCTAGGCGAATTCGCGAAGTCAGTCTGTTTCAGCGATTGTGGGCGCAGTTTGTGGTAAAAGCGACAGAGGAATGGACAACCGATCGGAGGACTGTGCCTGAGGCTGGCGGCAGGGATGGCGGTAGCGCGAGACCGCGAAACGGCTTGTGCACGGAGCCATTGGCGGGGCGACAATTGTTCCATCTCATCCAAGATCCAAATTGCAGAAAGCACTTGTATGCCGGAGCAGCAATTAGGCGTAGCTACATAGATCCTCCGGCTTCGTTACGGCGGCCTTGATTTAATTCTGGTGGTGTGATAGCCTCAAGTCTTGATTGGCTATCTTGAGGAAGCTACCTTAGGCTTGGAAAGTCCGCAAGATCAATACGCCAGATAAATGCTCACATCCACTGAAACGCCGAGCAATGCCGCTTGGATATCCTCATCCGTGAGAGTGTCCCCATCAAAACCGTTTCCCGTATCTAGATCAGCCTACGATCTCCGCCCAGTCAGGCGTAACCACAAACTTGCCCCTCACCTGCCCCAGTCCCCATGACTCCCCACCCTCTCTTCCCACCCGTTCTTTCTCATCGTCTAATCTCGTGACAACAACATCCTGCAGGAACTTCACATCCGTCCCCATTGACAGTTCCAGTGAAGTGCCGCCCCAATCCAACGTCGCGCGGCCGGAGCGGTGGATGCGTAGCTTGCCCGCTAGACCGGGCTTGAGAGAGGGACCCATCGGGTTTGAGAAGTCGAGGGGGCTATCTTCTATCTTAACAGGGTTGGCTTCTGTGCTGGCGCCTGCTGTGGTGGGTGCTTGGGTATTGGGCACTGCAGTGGAGCCATTGGGAGGCGCATCGATATCCATGGCGTTGTCTCGTGTAAGGGTGGGGGATTGCGGCTCCTTTTTAACGCTGGAAGAGGGTGCAGGCTGAAGATCGGGGACGATGGGAGGCAGTTGAAACAGGTAGACGCGGTCTGCGCGTTTGTCGGGGGCGGTGGCCGCTTCGGCCTCTCCCTCGGCGGCCGGCTGGTCGGCATTAACCATGGCGGTGTCGCCTTCGGCGTCTTGTGCGTCCTGTGTCCCTGCCACAGGAGCAGAGGAACTGGAAGCGGCGGGTGTCGGACGGATCCCAATGTTTCCAAGCTCTTCCGCCAGGATCTGGAGATCAGTCTCATGCCTCTTCCACTCAGCGCGCTCTTCATCTGTCTGAAGGACAGGTTTACGGTCTTGAAAAGAGGATTTCCGGCGCTTAGGAATCTTCTTCTTGCTCTGTTCCGGGGAGGAAGGCGGCTCCTTGAGGGGCTCATTTTGTGTAGAGTTGCCCCTGCCGACAGCCACGTCTTCCGGCACAGTGATAGCCATGGGTTCATCGGTTGGTTCGTCCTTTATCCTGATACCGTCCGCCACAGTGGACGCATCCTCGTCTTGATACACACCCTTCCAGGTCCGGGTTTCAGAGACGATCTCGACGTCTTTGGCCCGAGCTTTACCCTTCCTCACGGCGGACCTGGCAGCTGCCTCAACTGAGGTATCGGCTGCACCTTCCATAGTGCGTGCGTTGATCTCACCAGAGGTGGCTGTCGTAGCGTCTGTGTTGATGCCGACGCGACGTTCTTTGTGCGGAGCACGGGCTAATCGGATCGGCGGAAGGCCAGACACCGGCGAGTAGGTGCGCTCTCTTGCCTTCCCAGCAGATGGGCCTCCTCCTTCGCCTTCTTCGTCTTCATCGCTGCTGACGAGGTTGATATAGTCGACGTCCATACGTGGGCCTTCGATTGCTTCTTCAGGATCGGATGATATGTATCCGCCATCCTCGTACTCAGACTTGATGCCAAGCTGTCCCTCGAGATTCTCATCCTTGACTCTAGGCTCCTTCTTGATCTGATGTTGCCGTTGGCCGAAGAAGCGCTGACCGTCTGTTCGAGAGTAGCCCTCACGATCCCATCCACGTTCGTGACCGCGCTGGGCACTTCTGCTTGTATCTGCACGGTCCATCAGCATCAACCCTCCCACAGCACTCTCTCCATCTGCAGCAGAGCTTACCAGCAGAAACCATCCCACCGCTAAACGGCCCGCTAAAAGTTTCCGCACTCATGAATCCACCCCTACCCCTCGAACTGCCACCGCCGCGTCCTCGCCCTCTGAAATCGCGCCTCCTGGCTGCCTCCGCAGCATCGGCCTTCGCTTGGAGCTCCGCGAGCCTTTCCCGCTTGCGCGCGGCCTCTGCCTGCTCAGCCGCATCTCTTTCCTCTTTGCTGCGTCGAATTGTGTTCGGGGGAACTTTCAAACGTCCTCTGGTACCCCGGACTGCAGGAGCGGTAGTGCGTTTCCTCGATGGACCGCTACTTTTACCAGAATCGGTAGGTGTTGCTGCAGGAGAATCTGAGGGCGGGGCAGCTGCCGCGGCTTCTGCTGTGGAGGGGACATCTGATTGTGGAGGAGCACTCTGCGTCGCAGTAGGCGTGGGAACTAGCTCTGAATTTACGGGCGTCGGGACTGCAGGCTTTTCGGAGCCCTGTGATGGTGGGCCTTGGATTGGCTCAGGTGCTTCTGCTATCGGCGGCTCTTGCTCGACTGAAGAGGTTGCTCCCCCTCTTCCCCTGCCTCTACCCCTGGGTCGGCCTCGCGAGCCGCCTCTTCCGCTCCCCTTCGGCGGCATTTTGGCGGTGTTGTGGACGAAGTGCTATCGGATTGGCATGTTGTAGTTTTTCTATACTTCACTTATATTTTTGGAAATGGAGAGCTGGTTCAGGCTAAGACGAAACAAGTAAGAGCTAATCTTAGCGCAAGCCACTCGACAGCACTACGGAAAGCTTGATTTCAACTGTATCTCAACTATCCACATGTCTGTCCACTGCGCGGAGCCTTCGTTTTGAGCCACTGGAACGAGGGGGGAGCCTTTGCATAATCCATTAAAGTCCTGTCCACGGACTGTCTTCTTCTCAATGCCAAGCGAGCAAAGCGCAATGGTGTACCTTCAACCCGCTTTTCACTCCAGCCCTCCATGGCTGAGCCAATCCTATCCACCGAATCGATATGTACTCATAGCGTTGAATAGGTCCCCTACTCACTACTGCACAAAAAGCGATTCAGTTGATTCGCCAGTGCTACGTTCACTAGCCACTGGTTCACGAGACTTCTTTGCTTTCTCCTCTGCCTCAGCGATCATACGGCAAACTGCTCCTTGCATTTGGGTTGCCAGTGCCCGCATGGCAGTCTCCTCGCTGTCCTCACCACGCCTGGCACGGCAGATATAGCCCTTCATCAACACCTCGAGGTCTGGTTTTGGAGATGCGGTTCGACCTTTGGGGTGGCGGACAAGAGCGGCGAAAGTACCCATGTCATTGCCGAAGACGAGCATTGATCTCTGACAGTTCGACATCGAATAGAGCCGTTGCATTAGCTTCAGACGAGTTAGCATCTCGATGGTTGTCGATATGAAGCTTTTGTCCAACCTACTAAGGAATGCGTGCGCCTGTTTCTTGCCAAAAACGCCGGGTGGAAGGAGATGTTGACTGGCTGCTAGGAATGGTGACAGTGAGGTGGCCATGACCAAAGCGGCCCTCACTGAACAGTGTTTCTTCAAAGGTGTCGACTTTGGAGGTGCTGAGGTAGATGATATCTTTCGGAAGAGGTGTCAGCGGCGAAAACGAAGTTAAGAGGTAGCTCTTCGCCCAAGGCGGGTCGAAAGATGTAATGAAAAGGATGCGAATAACCGCAATGCTTCCAAACCGGGGCTGCGTATAGCCTTCGCAAACGGATTACGTCGGTCATTCTGATCGTTGCAAGAGGGGCTTCGTTTCATCACTCACAGTCGATTTATCACAGTGCAAAGTTGCTCTAGCATAGCAGTGTGCGAAGTAGTGTGAAACTCGCTTCAAGCCCTCCCGTCCGACATGTAATGTAGGAACGCGATGCACAGAGTTTGACTATAGAGCGGAGAGGCAATCTTGAGCCTGTGCGAGTCAAACCCTGATCGCATTGGGTCGCATCCTCCACTTAGTCTCCGTTACTCAGTCGATATCCTATTATTCGTCTATGGTGAAGCGACTTCTCTAGTAAAGTAGAAGCAAATGGATTATCATAATTAGCAAGGAGATACAGTGGACTATCGTCACAGTCTAGGCTATCATCTAATCTTCAAAGGGATTTCATGCAAAATTGAAGAGATATGAGCTGAAAGGATTTCTGGCGACTGCTATCGAGAGGTCTTTCAGATTCGTAAGCTGACAGATCCGTTTCAGGCGGCAGATCAACAATGGAATAGAGGCCCAGGGCTCAGAGAATCCCGCTCACTCATAGTCGACGCAAAACTCCGATGTCGCACTTCGCTCAGGCACACTATCCTAATATTCCCGAAAGATGTTGGACGCACAAGGGAAACAGTCACTCTTCCCTGTTCGATGCGGTTTCGGGACGCCGACATCGCCGCAGTAGACAGTCTCGCGCATTTAACACAGTAGCCGCCCAAAGTTATGACAAGCTGCTTAGACCTGTTGACTCATCCGGTTTGCCTCTGCCGCTTGCGTCCCTCTTTCGCTTCATCTTTCTCTTTGAGGATCTTCACAACCTCATGTTCCATATCCATTGCCAACTGCCGAATCGCCGCTCGCTTGGTCTCCGCTAGCTCCTTACCTGTCCTTCCGCTGCCCCGTATTAGGATTTCCATGGACCCATTCGCGGGTTCAACAGAATTTTTCGAGTTTCGAACAAGGGCGGCGTAATAACCGTTGGATGCTAGGGCAAGCAGGGGGTCCTGTCCGAAAACGAGCCTAATCTCAGACAACTCGGCGTTAAAAAGCACGCTTGCATGAGCTTCTACGCATCAGTGTCTTGTCCTCTACGTAGTGGTGCTCCAGATCAGCTTACTAATGAATTGATGTGCTTCTGCTTCGTGGAGGCTGCCCGGCAGAATGAGATGCTGACCAGCCTGAAGCAATAGCAGTTGCGAGTCAGTCATGATGTTGATCGCCGATTTGAGGTAGGTGATAGCAAAATGTAATAGCTGCGGAGGATCTTTTTAACGTGTCGAAAGAGGGTGGGGGTCGGAAGAGCTCTCAGCGGCGAAGGTGTGATTTTATAAGTGTGGCCGATCGTTGTTCACCTGGAATCACCGAACATTCTAGTGAGCTGGACGTGAAAGAATTGAACGCTTCACACCTGGAACCCCATACACAACTGGTGACCAAATGGCTTGATCCGGGAAGTCCAGATCACATCTCTTTATCCAGCTTGGCTGTTGCTGGATGCAAACTTGTGTCTTCCTTGCACAGAAACCCGCAGAGATTGAGAGACAGTAAACCCTAGTGTTTGCTACTCAGGTATCTCCCTGTTGTAGATGCATGCGCAGCAAACCAGGATGGCAACCCGCCGTTGAGCGGGCACCGTTGAACCAGAGCCCAAGCTCGAAAGGATGTCACCTTTCATAAGGGTGACTCTCTTGATATAGCCGCTAGAGGGACCGCTGGCCATGTATCGACTGGAGTATCCACCAGCACGCTTGCGGTTGTACCGACAAGGTGCACAGTGGAGGCAGCTTGGTCCTCTTTCGATAAAGATGTTGTTCTGCCTTCTCACGATGCTCTAATACAGAACGCCCCTCATGGTGCATTCTTCATTAGGTCGCTGACAGCTTTCGCGGCAAACCTCCTTCTTTCAGCTTGCGACATTTCTGTACTCTTATCTGCTGCTCCATTAGACTAAGAGCCGGAAGGAAACCCTCGCGAACAGGGCCTTAGATCTAGATAAAACAGCGCGAGACATACCCTTGATGAAATGCAGTCTGGACATCATGCGTTCCATCTCTTCTACCTGAAGTGCCTCGTCATCTTCAGCAAGATGATCGGTCGCGCTATCGCCCCCGTTAATGGCAGTCTTTAGCCCCATGAACTCCCTGCCCATCTCCGCCCCCTCTGCGGCGAAGGTGTCTGCGAAAGCTTCCTCATCATCCAGACCTTCTGAGGCGTCAGCGTCCAGGTCGTCCGCGGCCCAGTCGTTCGCTTCGAGGGCTTCTCTGATACGAGCCACACCCATAGATTCTGCCCAAGTCAGCATTTTTCGTGAATCAACAGCGGAAGCCGACGCTTCTTATTACACACCTCCAAACTCGTTCTTCCCCTTTGCCTCGGCATCAACATACTCGAACCCGAAATCGCGACACAAGTCCTCCCAGTCCTCTGCGCTCTTCTCCAGATGCGGCGTTATGCTCTGCGGCATCGCAACAGCCATAGATATCCCATCCCAGCCATACCCGCAAGCCCTCTCTACCACCTCCTGAATAGCTAACATACTAGCCTTGATACCCTCCGTGTCTTCCTCGTGAACTGGCTTGCGAAAGCAGTATATCCAAGCTCCTACAACGTTGACGACCTCTCTGGCCTCAGGCTTCATGAACTCGGTTCGCCAATCTTGGGTGTTGGAGATATCGTCGATCCAGATGGGGATGTCGGCAGTGTAGTAGGACGTCTCGAGCCGCAGGTTATGCGAGAGACCGGCGACGCTGTCATCGACTTGCTTGGGCGCAGAACCTGTGAGGTCTTTGAGGAGCTGAACGACGCCTGAATCGGATGCGCCGACGGCGAGGATACGGCGGGGATTGGGGATGTCCATGGCTTTGGTTAGCGGTCCGGTCCATGTCTACCCTTCCGACATGCTGATAGTGATCGTCCCCTGTGGGAGGTTGACAAAGTAACATTGAACGGGCATAAGTCCTAAAGTCACGTGGATTCGGAGAATTCCAAGATGGACCACGAAATCACTTATACTCTATCAGCGAGTGTAATACCGTTACAACCAAGCGAAGGAAAAAGGGCTCGATACAAGATAGCCTACCACAGGTACCTACCTAGCTATAAGCAGCAGACCTAAGACTTGAGTTGGCAGCAACTGCAGGCTCCTTACTGTCACTGAGCCCAGCAAGCGGTTATTTTCGGTAGCAAACTTCAATGGTTCCCCAGAAGTACTCCCTGATAGGATAAGCCAAACCAACCTCCTACCGCGTGCTGAACGGTCTATATAGTTTGCCCGATAATTACTATCGTCACCTTGAACCGTCAACAACATGAAAGGACCGGAGTAGCTTTTGAGAATGCAGGGAAAGCACCCCTTCCTTTAGCAGCAGTTGTAATATGCCTATATTCCATCAATTATTTTTGGTCTTAATCCCTGGCGTCCGCTGCCGATTGTCCAACCTCCAGTCATCTTTCGGATAAAGGAATTCGGCAAAGAATCCTACTTAGGCGCTTCATGTGTTTCTTAATTCGTATCCGTTTCTTTACGCCTGAAATGGTACGATTTGTTAGGTAAGGCAACCGAGTCTGGACTGGTTTCTATTGTATATGGGCTGCAATTTCAGGGTTCACCTTGATATTAAGTGCATTCTTCCTTAGCTGCCGGTTACCGCTGCAACATTCTCCTAGCATCCACTGAACGGCGTGTTGTAAGGGCATAAGATAAATAGGTTGTTTAGTTGAAGAAACACAGGCTATTAGCTGCTGCCTGATGCAATAGCTTTATTTATGCACTTCTGTCTATTTGGAGTGCACTCCTTCGTCATTTGATACACTATACAGCCTCGCTTTAGCCGCTATCAATTGAGTGGCATGGTTAGATTCATTACCTAAGTGTGGCTAGCTCTACTACTTTCGAACGTCGTCAGTTCGAGATCTATTTGAACCACAAATAAGCTTTCCAGAAACACTACTTCGTCAATACTATTCCGGGTCTTTGATAGTCCCCTAGATGGTACCGTCTAGGGGCCTATCAAGGATCCGGGTGTGAAGGCATTAAGGGTTTCTCAGAAGTGAGCTTTTGCCATTATGTTTACTGTCACCACTAGATGATTAGGCGCTGGCAACATGGTTGATTGTGTACGCAAAAGTGAGCACGGGATGGTGTATTACTCTGTCAACCCAAGTTCGAATCGCCATGAGCTTAGACTAAAAAACCCACTCTGTCAAGACACCTACTTAGCTGGATCTATCGACCCGGCTAGCAGTCGCCCGTACTGTGGTGGCTTGAGGTTGTTGAAGACAGTAGGGGGTTTCTCGGAAATGAGTTTTTGCCAACTTCAACAAGTCCTGCATCTTTGCGGTCCAACAGGCTCGTATGATTCAGGACTTAATCTATCGTACTTATTGCAAAAAGAAGCTGCTGCGCGGTTAAGGCTCCACAACAAGTCCAGCTTAACTATGCAATCCGCCGGTCGCCGCTGGAGCAATCCCGTCGTCCTCCTATTCTCCTATACCAACTCACAACCGACCCTATGACTCTGTGCCTTGCGTCTTGGTCCAAATCAGCACTCCGAGCGCACCACTGCCAGTATGATGAGCCAACGCACCCCATATAAGTTGCCATTTGCATGTGTACAGCCCGCCTCCCTTTGATATCCAGTCCCCACGCACACCTCTAAGCTTCAATAACCTCACCATCCCCTCCACCGCTCACTCTCAACATAGAACCTAATCAGCCCCTCCGCTCCAACCATATCCCCCTGCCGGAACAACTGCGCGATATCGATGTTCAGCGGACTATCCGGCTCTGCAGACGTGAGCAGCTGGTGCACGCTGGTGAGCGTCGAGGAGATGGTATAGGCGGGCGACCAGGACGTCTTGAGCAGGTCGAGGCAGATCTCGCCGGTCTGGAAGTGAATGTTGGGGTGGCAGATGGGCGTCGTGAAGCGGATTGTTGGCGGGTGGAGGGGATAAGTTGGGGGGAGGGTGATGTGGAGGGCCCAAAGGCCGCCTGTGGCGTCGTGAGCTGCACGGCACTTGGCAGAAACACCATGAGACGCAAGAGAAGGGCTGAAGAAGGGAGGAGAGCTAGCAAGTGGTTGGAAACTTGCGGCGCAAGCTTCTGTGCCGCGCCTGGATGGGCGCCGTAACGACTGCAAAGGCGAGGGAGAGAGATTTACCTTCGTAGGCCGTCCCCTCGACACCCCTCATCACCGCCCTCCACTCCATGAGCTCATTGTCGCTGATAGGACCAAGCTCGAGCAAGGCATCGTTCGGGTCCGAGTGGTACTCCTGGAGCTCTTTGAGGAGGCGCTTTTGAGGGGACTGTGCGCCTCTGGAGTTCGACATTTGCTCGTGCGACCACAAGCGTGCAGCTACCACTTCAATATGTGGGAGGGAAGCTACCTATGCTGCTGTTGACAGGGCGCGACCCAGAGTGTACGGAGCTGTCCGATCCGGGGAACCTTGGAAGCTTCGGCGAGCCTCGGCATCTGTCCCGTCGCGGGACGAGCCGTATGACGATCTGTCGGGAGCTGTGACAGGGAAACACAGAAAATATCAGCACCAGGACAGCTCGCAGTGCAGCTTCTTCCACGATCCGCTCCACCATCAATTAATACACGAGTAAAGGATGCCCGCCCCTAAAACGACACTGAACCCTCTCCGTCGCCCTGACGGTTCAGCGACCCACTCTCAGAACGGCTACACCATTATCGGCGCAGTGAACGGCCCCATCGAGGTCCAGCGGCGCGACGAGATACCAGATGAAGCCGCTATAGAAGTCAATGTCCGGCCGGCCACTGGCGTGGGTTGTCAGTCATCCCTCTCCCCTCTACATATCACGCTTCCCATAGTCTTTTCAAGCCCTATACGCGCTCAGCAGACCCGTCAGCCCACCACCGTTTCATACAGCACGAACTAACTCCATGTACCAGCCCCCAAAGAACGCCGCATTGAACAAGTCCTCACCACCCTCCTCCGCAACATAATCCTCACCCACGACTACCCGCGCACCCTCATCCAGCTGACCCTGCAAATCCTCTCGACCCCCTCCACTCACTCCACTCTCCCATCCGCCTCCTCTCTCCCCGTCCTCCCCGCGCTAATCAACACTGCGTACGCGACCCTCCTCGCCGGTTCCATCCGCCTCTCCACAACCCTAGCCGCCGTGCTGGTCGCTGTGCCGAAGAGATTCGGGAAGGGGGAGGCGGTGATCGTAGACCCGGACCCGGAGGAAGGAGGTAGCGAGCTCGAGGCTGTGGCACGGAAGGGGGGTTTGCATGTTTTTGCGTTTGATGGGAGAGGTGAGGCTGTACTGGCGGAGAGTGAGGGCGATTTCGGGATCGAAGATTGGGAGGAGGCGTGTGAGGCGGCGCGGGGTGTGTGTTGTGGGTTGCAAGACGAGAGCCCGGATGTCATGGAGGTTGAAGGGGCAAAGAGGAGTATGGTGAGGGGGTTGAGGGAGTTAGTGAAGGGGGAGGTGGAGAAGGAGGGAAGGTGGAGGGGTGAGGGGTGAAGTATGGGGATGCAGCGACGACGAAACACTGGGAAAGGGCAGCGTGCCGGGACCGGGCCTGTAGAGGTTACAAGATAGCAACGTTACCAGAGCATAACTGTACCGTGAGTAGCGCAACTGGTAAACACGGGCGCTATGTGAGGCGTTCTCTAGTGGCGGAGGCTTAGGAACTATGGTCTACCGAGGTGTAGAAGGGTCGGAATACATTATAGAGCACGAGATGGATCATCGGATCTTAAAGAGGGTATCGAAGTTCATGTGTGATCTGTTCATTTCGACTGTCAACGCCCGCATCATCAGAGAATCGGATCGATCCCTCGTCGCAACCCATAATACAGCTGCCGAAAGGGGCAAGACGCTACGCAAGATGATTTTGTACGCCAAACCATGCATATAGACAAAAACAAACAACTCCAATCTGAGACTCCCGCTGCGTTATAAGGGGAAACCGAGTTCAGGAATTAGTGAAATGCGCTATGCATCCTTGCTATTGTCCCCAGACATCGTTTCATCTATGAGCTTTGCCAAAGCCTCCTGTGCATCCCATTCTGGCACTATCCATACCAACGCATCAGTATGTTCGTCGTACTCTGACCCGGCTGTCTTAGCCTTCTCGGCGGCGTCCCGCAGCCACTGATCCCAGGCTGCCGTGTCAGGTGCAGCATCGCCGCGTTTCGCCCAATTAATGTCCTTCGTGATTACCATGACTTTCCAGAGGGCTTTCGTGAAGGTGTCATTGCAGTCCGTAAAACGCTTGTCCATCTCGCTGGTCTCGAGTCGTTGACGCTTTACCTTGAAGCATGATGTGTCCCAGTGCACTTTTGGAGGCAGCGCGGCGACGATCCAATAGGCCGCGTTGAGGAACATATAGGCTGCCGCAAAGCCAATTTGGAGCTCGAGTGTAGCGTTGGCGAGTGTGATGACTCCGAACATGAGCATCAGCGTGCCGAGCAGTGAGATCAGTCGGTAGGCGGGTGGATGGGTGAAGAGGTAGTTGATGTTCTCCGGAGCGAAGTAGAGCTCGCGTGCAACATCCTCGGTGCACTTGACGACGAGGAAGCTGCCCTGTGGGTACCTGATGACGACGTCTCCTGGCGGTGTCAAGCCAGTCTTGACGGTACGCTTCGGCAGCGAGAGCTCCCACTTGTTTCCCAGACCAATCAAGGTGGAAAGGCAAGACAGCATTATCGTCGCCACCAGCGCCATGCCATCCCGTTGGATGATCGACAGGACTAAGAGGACAACCGCCAATATAGCCCCGAGGACCACGAGTCCAGTCAGAGGGGCGAGAGTTTTGGCCTTGACGGAAGGCCTGCTGTCGTCCCGTTCTATCTCCACACACCGTACAGAAAAGTCGTCCATACTCTCGCAATCACTGGTGTTTGGGTCAGTCCGCTGAACTGGGCTATCGACACGTCCAGACAACGTACACAAGGATATTGCCTATGTGATTGACATAGTTTCTATTGTTTCCAGCCCATACCGCAGTTACACGGCCGGGTGTTGGCTCTAGTTTGGACGGTCTGTTGGGTCGTAGCAGGGCTTGCGGAGCCGGTAGAAGTCGAGGGACGTAGACCCATTTGGAGAGTGTGGAGACTTGGGCGTTTGCTAGAACTGAACCCTCGCCTAGAATAGCGAGGAAACCAACTATGTCAAGCTGAAGATCCTCGAAGCGGTTCAGGAACCGTAGCCTCATGGTGTCTTGCTAAGGATGATGCACAATGAGGTTTTTTCCATACGAAACGCTGTTCAATCCAACAAAGGTCCGCAGGCTATGACAGATGAACGATAACGAAGCTTGAGAGCAATAGCAGCGGACAAAAGATATACTCTGGAGGAATACAGAGCCGCAATGCATCAGCGGCCATGCTGGAGCAGGATCCAGAGAGCATGGAGGCCTGCGTCCGCAGTGAGAGTTTCGGGGCTATGTGCTCAGCCGCACGGCGGGTGCAAGCTGTTGCGGCTGAGAGAGGAGCTCGATTGGCGGTGGGCCGGATGCATCAGCCTCGTATTCTACCTAGGGCAAGCTTTGCACTGCCCTCTTCACCCCCATCGCGGCGCATACGGTAACTATCTACATCTTGCTGCCTGGTGCTCCGTCATGGCAGTGAGTGCGGACATGTCCTGAGTATCAGCACGACGGTGCATGTCAACCTCCGCTGCTTTGCGCCGATTGTCGCTGCGACTCCCAGAGTCTCGCTTCCTTTGACAGACGTTCCTGGCGTGGCATTCCGGAGACCGATTGTCAACACTAGGCTCCCTTGTATCGTCTGCCTCGTTGTTTTATGCCATAAGACGCTGGATTTCCGTGGGATACTGAATGCGAAGGTTTGTCGCAATCTCCTTGGTCCTCTGTATCGCCTGCGCAAACATTGGATCGCACGCGACAGCGTAAACCCCCTCGAAGCAAATGCCCTCAGCAATCCGCGGGAGGTGTCGCGTTGTATTTGCTGGATGCTCCAGCTTGTTTCGCTGTATCCACTACAAAGTCACCGTCTTCCTCTGATGAGGAGCGCACCTGAATGTTGCCGGTGCCTATCATTGGGGCGCAGCCACAGCCTTGCAAAGTAGTTGATTCTGACAGCAACTGTACCTAGGTAGACCGCTCCACTCGAACGAGGCTAATCTGTGGTGGTGCCCTCTCTTCACACCTAGTCGCTTGCAAACAACGGTGTTCTAAGCGCTTGGCTTGAGGCCATATCTGTAGCGGCTCTGAGAAGTCACCTGATCGTGGCAGAGCATACCTAGCCTCGCCTTGACCGCGGTCCGGAAGTCGTCCTTTAAGAGTCCAGTGGAAGTACGTCTCATGCGCTCAAGGCTGCATAGACCGATACCAAACCCGAAGTGTGGTCCGCCGCACCGGTGACTGCTTTCACTTTGCGTTTCACGATCGGATTAAGCATGCCGACGGACGTTGACCCGCCTTCGTCGAGAACCGGGAACAAGAGTTGGATCTCGAATTTGCCGTTAGGGGGTTGGCTAGCAAGGTAAAGAGATCCGTTAACCATTGCGCGCTACCGAAGTGAATCACAACCGAGAGGTGTAGGATGCGCAGATCACCATGAATGGACTGTTCGCTGGATGCGGACCCGCGCATAAAGCCAGAGCAGCTCACTAACAATGCGCCAGAGCAAACCGCAAACTCAGTCGCGCAGAGAGTTCCAACAAAGAACCATCCCACGACTCTGCCATGCAAAGACTGACGGTCGGCGAAACTGCTCGTAAGCGCAAACGAAGCGTGACCCCAAACCCCCTCACTGGGGAGAAGACGATGGGCTCTACTGATGCGCAACCGCCTAACCTAGACGAGGCCTTTACACAGCACCTTCAGGGCACTGCGCAGCAGCAGATCTACGCTGAGCGAAAAGAGTTCCTACTGCAGGAGGAAAGGGACTCCGCTTGGGATCGCGCTGCACGTGAGAGCGCTTCAGAAGCTGAGAATAGAGCAGACCAGCTCGTCTGGGAGGTCCGAGAAGATGAGCGCGACAATCTCTTTGGAAACAAAGCCAGCGAGGCGATTCCAGGACCGGAGACACTCGACATGGGCGGCCAATTCCTAACGAACAAGGAGCGCATCGAGAAGAGCCAACTCTTCAGAATTGCCCAACGAATGCCAAAGGGTTGCCATCTGCACCTTCACTTCAACGCTGAGTTGCAGCCCGAGGGGCTCATTGAGTGGGCGCGGTATTTGCCAGACACGATGTTCATCAGAAGTACACAGGCTCTCGTGAATCCTGAAGACTATGATGTGACAGAGATCGTTTTCAACGTAATGCCTGCAGACACTCCTACTTCGGACATCTTTTCTAGCGACTACAATCCGGAATTTAAGGCACCGGGAAGCCGGCCCTGGATGAATTGGAAGACCTTCTGCGAAGAATTTCCCCGGACGCGCAGTGAACTAAATGCCGAAGCATGGGTAAAAGAGAAGATGGTCTTGCAGGAGGAAGAGGTGTACGGCATGAAGCAGACGGTGAATGGGTGTGTATCCCATGTAGCAACTGTTTTACAGGTTTGAATTGACTCTCATCCAGTATCTGGGCACGGTTCAATCAGGCGACTCGCGCTTTCAAAGGCCTTCTTAATTATGACGAAGCCTACCGCCGCTATATAGGACTGGCCATCGACAGCATGATTCGCGAACGGGTGATGTATGCCGAGTTGCGCCCTATGCTGATGGACAAATTTATACCGAGTGTGGACGGCCAGCAAAGGTATGACCTCCGAGCGCAAATGGACATGATCCTTGAAGAGGTCGAAAAGAAGAAGCAGGAGTTGAAGAATAAAAACGAGCTGGATAAATTCCCCTTCGGCGTTAAAATAATTTACTGCACGCCTCGGTCAATCCCTAAGCAGAAGATGCGGAGCGAAATGCAGGACTGCATCGAGTTGAAGCTAAAATATCCGGAGCTCATTTGTGGTATGTCATGCGCCTCTTATGCGATCTCTGCGATCACTCGGGTTCAAATCACAGATCGCATTGCTTACCTATCCTAGG
This sequence comes from Coniosporium apollinis CBS 100218, assembly GCF_000281105.1. Lineage (NCBI taxonomy): Eukaryota > Fungi > Ascomycota > Dothideomycetes > Coniosporium > Coniosporium apollinis. Next base: position 23,693 of record NW_006913327.1, on the reverse strand, counting down.
TTTTGACCTTGTTGGCGCTGAAGACCGGCCAAACCACATAGGTTTCTACAGGGACGAGCTTCTAGCTTTCGTCGAGACCTGCAAATCCTTGAATATCGAGATACCGTTCATGTTTCACGCCGGCGAGACACTGCTAGACACCGGTGGCTCTAAGGAGCCTCAGAATTCCAACTTATACGACTCGGTCTTATTGAACGCTAAGCGAATCGGCCACGGCTATTCCCTACCGAGACATCCGCTGCTGATGGAGAAGTTCAGGGAGAAGCCGATCTGCATTGAGCTTTGCCCCATTTCCAATGAGCTCTTGCACCTATGTCGAAACGTCAAAGAGCACACGTTTCCACAGCTACTCGCGGCAGGTATTCCATGCACTGTCAATAGTGACAACCCTTCACTTTTCAGGTACGTCCGCCCTCAACCATGTGCCTGCACCATGGCTGAGATGAGCTAACTTAGGGGCGATTCCCGCAACAGCTCCTCGCTATCGCATGAGTTCTACCAAGTTATGGTTGGATGGCCAACGATGGGTGTTCATGGCTGGCGGCAGCTGGCGGAGTGGAGTATAACTTTCAGTTGCTTGAGCGAACCTGAGAAGGATGAAGCTCGCCGTATCTTCAAGCGCGAGTGGGAGGAGTTTTGCTGTTGGATTGTTGACAAGTATGGGCACTAGGCGTTTTGCGGGCAATATACCTACCTTGACGGCCACGGACATGAGAGAAGCGTGGGTACCCAACTTTTCCAGGTATTGTAATTCAGTTTGCCCCGGGGAGTGGTAGACACCGGCAGTCCTTTTTGGAGCAGATATCCCGAGCGGCTCACAAATAACTGCTCAGCAGACCTGGACATTGTGCCACGCGTGACGTCGCGCACGAAGCGAATTCGAATTGACCGCTGCATCTATCCGCCCAGCCTGTGAATGAAGTGCATCTTGCCCTCGGCGGAACTTTTCAACCTCTGAGTGGCTTCGGGTTCCTGCAGTTTTCCGGATGAGCGGTTGTCGTCAAGGCTCCCGTCCTGTCTCAGCGTGTGTAATCGGACAACCTCACTTCAGTACCTCCAATCGCTTTTCCCAAACATCCCACCTTTCGCCCTTCTACACTCCGCCTCTTCCCTACATGCATCTACGTAAATCATCTCGTCGGACACGCTTCCATCCGGATTGCGCTGGGGCGATTTTCATTCAAGCTTCCTGAAACATCTGCGACAACGAGTATGCGTTCACTTTCACCCAGTGGTACCCTGACAATGGCTGCTCTCAAGTTCTTCTTTCTCGTGATCACAATCCACCTCATCGCAACTAGTGGCCATGTCATCACGCCAGCGCCCCGACTTCCCTTTCACGATATTGATCCCGCAGATGCGCCAGAGCTGTTTGGTCGCATGCCGAACGGCTGGCTGGGCAGGCGCCAAGCTATTGCTTCCACGACCAGATGCGACGGTGGTGAAGGATACTGTAAGAACCGCGCTTCGACATCAGCTCTTGGTGGGTTGTGCTGAGTCAGGCTGCAGTTCTTTGCGCGACAGGCACATGCTACACAGGCCTCGATGGCTTTATCGGATGCTGCTCTGTGTGAGTAGAATTACCTCCTAGGCAGGTTGAAACTGATGCCGGAGCATAGGTCAAGCTGTAGAGCTCGAACTACCTGCATCGACTACAATCCAACCTCTACACGCGAAAATTGCGAGATCAACACTGGAGGATGCATTCAATGGTAGGATGTATTGGCCACTCAGCACCTAATAGGACTTCTCAATGACAGCCCGTTTGCAACAGCTCGAACACGGAATTCCCTTACTGCGTCAAAATGACCAATATCCAGGAGAACCAGTACATCATGTACTGCGGACCAACTGCAAAAACAGAAACGATCAGCTATGAGAACCGCCTCGCCCATCCCGAGCGCTACCCTGACGAGTCATGGCCTGGATCGACAGATACCGTAGGCCCCGAGCCAGTTACGGCTCCACCTTCTTCAAGACGCGTCGCAACCTCTACAGTTGAAATCAGAGTTACTGTTCCGCCTCCAACGAGTACACCCCAGGATGACCCGATTAATTCAAGCGCCCCAGAAGCTATAGAGAGCGTCTTGGAGACTCCATCAAACACAGTAACGGATTTTACAATGGCCTTGGGTAGCCCTGGTAGTAGCACGTCGTCTGATGGCATGACCACCGGTGGTGGCTTATCTATTGACATCAGCACAGGAACTTCTCTCTCATCACTTTCGGCTCCGACCCGCACGTCTGGAAGCCCCTCAGCTTCATCCGACGACAGCGATGAAGGACCTAGTCTCTCGGCAGGTGCGGTAACAGGGATAGCCGTCGCAGGAGCCGCCGGGCTCGCATTCGCCGTGCTCTCGGCCTGGTACTTTCTCTTCTACAAACGAGGGGAACGCAAGAGCTCTCAGGACTCAAGCAGTGATGAGAAGTCGACGCCTGGCTGCACGCCACTAGTCCCAGGATCCAATGGGTCTGAGGGCGGACCCAGCGAGCTTGAATCTTCTGAATTGAAACAGGGCCCCTGGTCACCAAGCTCGCTGAACAGACATCCTGCAAGCCCTGAGTTGGACTCAACCCCCGTTCACAGCCAGCAGGTCTCACCGATGGTGGCTCAGGATCAATTCACGCAGCCATCCGGCAGTGCGCAGCCGCTCCCGAACACCGACTCGCTCCATCCACCGTCCCTCACGCCCGCCATAAAAGTCCAGCACGCTTCTGCACCCTGCCACGCTGAACTGCCAGCCGAACCGTCACCACGAACTACGCAAGCCCTCGACTTCCCCCTACCACCGCGGAGCAACAACTTCTCAAAACCATTACGCCACCCCCACTCCTCCGCCTCGATGATCAACGACGCGACGTACAATCCCAACAATTCCAAGACTACCAACCTGATCCCTTACTCTTTTGATGACTCGAATATGTCGCCGAGAAGCGCGGGGCCGACCTACATGACGGCCGAGGAGGCTATGGGCGGTGGTGGGACGGGCTTTTGGGAGAGGGAGAGGAGCAGTAGCCCAAGGAGTACGGAGGCGGAAAGGCCGGCGGGGGATGCTATAGTGGTGGAGCCGTTGCATGTGAAGCGGGCTGGAGACTAGCTGGGGATTCAAGATGATGAAAGGGTGTCGTGGATGGCGGTTGAGATCCGCGGAAAATGGAGGCGTTGATAATGGGTTGATATGTTCCGTTGATTCCACACCGGCTTGCTTATGCGCTAGAAACAACGAGAGGTTCGCTTGACGTTGAGCCGCTTGTAGTGTTAGCTCACAAACACTATACGACAGATAGTTTCCAAGGAGCAGAGAGCTGCCGGGAAGTGTGGTCACTGCCAGACTACCCAGTATAGTCAGAGGCCGTTTAGGTTTGTACAGTTGATCGATTGGCAATGCGACCTCGCAAGCTACACCACGTCTCCTAACTCTCAGCTGCTCGCTTGAAAGTACACCACTTGTATCAACACAGAACTGTTCAATAGCTTCCTTACTCCGCCCCCTCCGCCTCCGCCATTTCAGCACGGCCTGGCTTGGAGTTCAGGTACTCGTTCCTGTACGCAGCATGTCAGCACACTTCCTACCACATCCTTTCGCAACTTTAAAAAATAGCCCTCTCTATGTCCACTCCTCCCAGAACTGCCGGACACGATATTCCGCCCCCAATCCCCGTCCTCTCCTTCGTCTCCCCCCCTCAGTCGTTTGTAGCAAATAAAGGAATGACCCACCGCTCAATAGCCCAGTTCATAGCGCTATACGCGAGGATCATGGGCGGGGCCCAGTACAGGATCTGCTGGCGGGTGCGGCGGAAGGTGTTGAAGATTGCAGCGTTGAGCGTGCCGGCGAGAGGGCGCTGGCGGTTGGGGGAGACGGCGTAGGTTACGACGCCTTTCTGGGCTGGGGAGCCTGTATGGAAGGGGGTTTTGTAAGTACAGGTGTCGTTCTGGAGCGTGAAGGGCGCGAGGATAGAGGCCCGGAGGAGGTATGCCGGAGGAGGGAGAGGTACCTAGGGAACCCCACCAGCCCATGTATCTGGAGGAGCAATGTCAGCATGGCTGTTTGACAGAAACAGGATGGTTTAGTTGCTGCGAGCGCAAGCTATCGTGGCGGCTGTGGGAAAGGGTTTGGCCTTGGGGAGGACTCACTGGCCGGGCATCTTTTCACCACCGCCACCCATTTTGGCTGTATTGCACGAGGAATGGGGGATTTGAGTAGTCAATTGGAGGGTGTAGATGTGCTGGCGAGTAGTCGTGGACGGATGCGCTCTGTTTGCAGTTCCTCGGCCGTCAGTCAAAGGGAAGCTTCGATGATCCAGCATCCCGATCACGTGCTCTCGCCTTCGACGCCATGCCCGAAAAGTGCGCATCAATCGAGCTCATCATGAAGCTGTAACTTTGGACCCAGCACACCACCAGTCGACCATAACAACAGCACCACCACACCTCTCCTCCTCCGTCCCCGAAAAGCCTCACACATCTCTCACAGCCTACCACCACCACCACCACCATGGCCAACGCCCTCAACGCCGTCTACCGCTGGGCGATCCCCGCCGCCGTCGGCTTCTCCCTCATCCAGGCCTCCATCTACGACGTCCGGGGTGGCACGCGGGCCGTCATCTTCGACAGGCTGTCCGGTGTTAGGGACGAGGTCAAAAACGAGGGCACCCACTTTCTGATTCCGTGGCTGCAGAAGGCCATTATCTACGATGTGCGGACGAAGCCGAGAAACATCAGCACCACGACGGGCAGCAAGGATCTGCAGATGGTGAGCTTGACGCTCAGGGTGCTGCACAGGCCCGAGGTTAGGATGTTGCCGAAGATCTATCAGGTGTGTGATTTCTATCCTACTGCTGCTCCCAGTAGACTGTCCGGACGCTTCGAGCTCCGGTGGCGGAACCACGAGTAAAGCCAGCACCGCAGCAACTAACACTCCCCCCAGAACCTCGGCCAAGACTACGACGAGCGCGTCCTCCCCTCCATCGGCAACGAAGTCCTCAAAGCCATCGTCGCCCAGTTCGACGCCGCCGAACTCATCACCCAGCGTGAAGCCGTCAGCAACCGCATCCGGACCGACCTCCTCCGCCGCGCGCAAGAGTTCAACATCGCCCTTGAGGACGTCAGCATCACGCACATGACCTTCGGCAAGGAGTTCACGCGCGCCGTCGAGGAGAAGCAGATCGCGCAGCAGGAGGCCGAGCGCGCGCGCTTCATCGTCGAGAAGGCGGAGCAGGAGCGCCAGGCGAATGTCATCAGGGCGGAGGGCGAGGCTGAGGCTGCGGATACGATTAGTAGGGCGGTGGCGAAGAGCGGTGAGGGTTTGATCGCGATTAGAAGGATTGAGACGCAGAAGGATGTCGCGCAGCTGCTTTCGAATAACCCGAATGTTACGTACCTGCCTGGTGGCGCGGCGGGCGGTGAAGGTGGGAAGAGTGGGGGAAACTTCCTGCTAGGGTTGAGGTCGTAGAGATGGGATAAGGCAAGACGCAATATGCATGGACTTGTGAGTTGATGGCGTTGGCAACCCTTTCGGTAAAACTGGTTTGAAGCGATACACTTCCTTGTATAGCTACCGTATCAAGTCTACTCTACTTCTACCGACCCAAAAGACCTTGTTGTCCTTCTTCCAACTCTGGCATCCAGGCCTGCAGTTCCTGCTCCTTGTGATTATCAGGGGCAACGGGCTCGGTCCCTCCCGGGCAAAAGTCCATTCAGGTCGTATGCTCCTACAAGGTCACTTCACACCCATTTCCTCCATCGTCCAGAGATATCGTCCTCCCTATTTTGCTCGCAAACTCTCCTACTGAACTCACTGGACCCTGGCGCCGATCGCTACCGATTTAGGGCACATCTCGCCTGACGTCAACTGCGCGTCTACTCTTCGACCTCGTGCAGCGAATGTCAAGCAGCTCTAACCCTCAGCCGGGCCTGGGATCTAATACTACACACCTCTCTCCTACTCAATCTACTCCATCGATCCACAGCACATCCTCCACCAACCCCACACACAATGCAGCTCACAGGCTCCTGCTACTGCCGCGCCCTAACCTACACCCTCACGCTCGACTCCGCCGACGACGCACGCACCTCGCTCTGCCACTGCAAGAACTGCAAGAAGGCCTTCGGCACCAACTACGGCCTGACCGCCAAAGTCGCAAAGGACGCTTTCAAGTACACGTCGGAGAAGAAGCCCAAGGAACACAAAATGGACAATGGGAGCGGGACGCAGCTGTATCGAGAGTTTTGCGACGACTGTGGGAGTTTTATACTGGAGTACGGGGAGCCGGCGAAGGACAAGTTCCGCTACATCTGCGTGGGCAGCTTGGATGAGCCAGGCGCGCTGCCGCCGAAGGGGGAGTTCTTCTGCAAGAATAGGGAGAAGTGGATGCCGGAGATACCTGGTGAGTTATGGCCATATCAGTTGGAGACAGCAGTAGAATCCGTGGCGCGGGCTGCTGTGTAGAGCAAGCTGTGCTGACAGTATCGTTGTACAGGTATATTCCATAAGCAGGAGATTAAGGAATGACTAATAAGGTTGTGAGGGGTGGCGGAACGGGGTGTTGTTTGGCCGGTAGTGCGGTGACTGTGAAGCGAGATGTAGGTGATGCAAAGGGAACTATGAGGGTATAAGAAGCACCCCGCTTGTTGCGCGGAGTGATTTAAGCTCTAGAAGTGCCTTTGCAGCGGTAACGTAATCGGAAGGGTTGTGTACGACTCGACGTAACGACGTGGAGCCTGAAGTCAGATAGCTTGGGAAGAGTAAACTGTAGGATGACGATGTTCTCCCCCAGTAGCAACTTGCCTGTATAAGGGAAGGGCAGGGCACGCAGCATCATTATGAGGCTGTTATTTGTATCAATCGCCGGCGAACGCCCGATACAATTCTAGCACATGTCGCAGTTGCAGTTCTTCAAGCCAAGCAAAGACAGACTTACTTGCAACTACAACAACGGAGAGGACTCAGAAATATACCACCCCTGAGCGGTTGTCTTCAAAACTTCTATGAGGCCTCGACTACCAAAAGAACCCCTTCTTATGATCCACCTTCCCAGCCCTCCAACAATCCTCTCAAGAAAACAGCCACAGCCACCGCTCCCGGATCCGGCGGCAGATCATCACCCTCCGCCTTGTCCCCAATGTACGTCGCCCTCCCAAACTTCGGCCTCATCCCCTTCGTGCTGTTCGCGCCCTCCTCAGCCGCTTGCACCGCTTCGCCCAGATCCGGCTTACGCTGTAGCTGCTCCACGAACGGGGTCAGCGTATCCATAACCGTCCTGTCGCCCTTCCGCGCAGGGGTATAAGACTCCAGGTTCTTAAGCGCGGGACCGAGGGCTTTGCCTACGGCAGCAACATCCACAGCCGTGAGATCCTCGCTAGTATGAAGCTTCCGCAGACTGTTGGAGAAGGCGGTGAGCATGATGCTCAGGATCGCGCCGAGGGAGCCGCCCACGTTCTCGACGCTCTCGCCGATGGGCTTTAGGAGCGCGAAGATGGAGGCGCTCTCGGCTTCGAAGGGACCGGATGAGAGATTGGAGATGATGGAGTTGCAGATTGTTGAGACGGCTTCGCCGCAGTCGCCGTCGCCCATTTGGATGTCGTATTTGGTTATGTCGGGTTCGGCGGCGATAACGGCATCGCATGCTTTCTGAAGGGCGCGCTTGAGGTCGGATGTCGAGACTGAGGAAAATATTAGTATGCTCACCCCTGATCACAAGGGGCATTGGTGAATTTCAGGGGTGCGGACCTTGAGGGCCTTTCTCCAATGCTTCATCTGATTCTTCGTCGGCCTCTGTGGACGGTGCAGCGTCATCGGGTTTGGGTGCATGAGCGTAGCCATTCTTCGGCCATGCGGGCGCGGTTGTCGGTGCATCAAGAAGCTGGATGAGGTCAGAATCTTCACGGCCGAGTGCCTTGGCCATGCCGGTGAGATTCCCGAGGGATATCGAGAAGCCGGGTCCGTTTAAGGAGGTCTCGAATACGCCAGCATAGATGCGGACTGGTTTGATGTTCCAGTCCTTGGCTAGACTTCGTGTCAGCCGAGAGTTTTTTTTGGTCATATACAAGGCTCATTCTTACCCAGCTGAGTTTTTGTGATATTTGTCAGAGCTTCTAACTCAAGAGTAGAGAGTCCGCCAAAGTTGTCGATGAGCATGACGACATTGTCTTTAGTGCCGTCGAAGGGCACAAACGCTCGATCGGAATCATTGGGATCAAGCAGGAAGAGCAGCATCTTTTTGACGACCTCTTCCGGCGAAGGCATCGGCGAAAGTGTTTGCAGACCCTGGAAGACCGCTCGTTAGTGAACTGCCGCTCAGGGACTTCGTATAGATGCCTACCGGTTCATTGTGAATACCCATTCCCAGCACACAGGCATTGTCAGGGACATGCTCGTGATGCTCTCGCCCGGGTATATGACAATGGTCGAGGCTCGTACCAACGGTGACCATCTGCGCGTTGCCCTGAGCTCCAATCTCAAGACACTGCTCGAACGTCCATCCCTGATGTGTGGCAGCGCCCATCATCTTTAGCACTGTCGGTCCAATCAGTAATGGCAAGTTCACAAAATGGGTACTGATGACTGCCTACCGAGGACATTGGCTGCGAGACCTCTTCGACCCAACCCTTCAGACTTCTTTCTCCCCAACGCAACATCATCCGTCATGCGGCAAACGCCGACCTTGTAGCCCAAAGCTGTAGCTTTCTCTTTCGCCAAGCCGAAATGTAGGTTGTCCCCAGTATAATTGGTGATACACAGTATTATACCAACATCTGAAGGCACCTTCTTCACCGCCGCCATAATCTGCTTTGTCGCAGGACTTGCAAACACCTCGCCGCTGACACCAGCGGCAAGCATGCCGTCGCCCACATATCCTGACCACGCCGGCTCATGTCCAGCGCCCCCGCCAGATATCATCGATATCTGCGAGGGGGGATGGTTCTTGTTCCATACGACTTTATTGGGCACGTCGAGGCCGAGGAATGGGTTCCTGGTGACGAAGGAGTCCAGAGCTTGGACGACGACGCCCTCGGTCGTGGGAAAGAAATGCTTCGTCGACATTGTGGTATTACCAGAGCTACAAGGAGTGGCTAATTGACTGTTTCAATAATGCCTATGAAGCCTCTGCCAACATCTAGGTTAACAGCCCAATACTTCAGCTACGACACAGCACAACAGCTAGCTGCCAGTGGTACAGCGGCAGAAAGTGAACTCGTATCTTTCGAAGAACGGAGCTCCTCGTTCTTGAGCGCGATGAAGAGCTCATACCCCGCCGAGGGGTTCATGCAGGTCAACACCATGGAGATGGCGATGCAGGGCCGATCAACACGTGGATTACCCGGATCGAGCTATCCCGAAGTGTGGGGAAAGGCTTCCATGCAGCAAAGGCAGCAAAGAAGGCCGGCACTCGAATGAGTCGCGTGAAAGCTGCCCCGAAGCGGGAGCCCTCCCGCTCCGGGTGTTGAGTTGGATTGAGGCGCTCCCGTCCCCAGCGCCTCATAGACTTCGTTTCTGGGGTTGAGTTGGTTTCTGTGTCATCCGCTCCGCTGCACATCTCGAATCGTCCCAAAGCCCAGTGTCGCGGTTCCACAGCTTGAAGCTTCTCTTTCCGGTCGGCCTCTTTTCGCCGTACTCGTATCGTGGCAATCCGGCTGGTGCACTCGCCTGGAGGCACCGCTCGCGTCGAGTCACCTTCTCTTCCGGCACGAACGTACCCTTCCCCGTCTCTTCCACCGGTCTCGTTGCGCGAATGCGCGTGCGGACGCGGGCTGTACCGACGCGATGCTGGGAGCATCAACGTCAAGCGCGTCAGCAGCGGCGTCCGCTTTGGCTCCGTCTACAGCCAGGCGGACGACGCCAAGGAGGAAACCTCGGGGGCGGGGACTCCGGACAACTACTGGCTGGTAAGTACTTCCCATCCCAACCAAGACGTGTAAGTGTAGTCTTGCGAGATCGATGTGTCAAGAAGCGTCAATGTTTGCAATGAGCGGGCGGCAGATCGAGTATTCTGGTCATGCAAGAGAGCCATGGAGACCGTGAACTTGGGCTGCGTACCCATCAGGGCTCAACTTGAGGCCTGCGGCGAAATGACCTGCAACATCGCGATAGGCATATGCAAGTGACCAGACACTCTCAGTCTACAGCATCAACGATGAACTCTATCAAACTCCGGGCACGTGATCCTCTAGCAAACTTAGCTTATCAAACACCGACAGCGTCGTGTGCCGGGCACGCCATATGAAATGTGATGAAGCAAAGCCCACATGTGGTGCTTGTGCTAAAGGAGGCCGTGCTTGCGTCTACAACAGTCCCTCCAAGGTAACTATGGTTTCTCCTAGCCTTAGTGGTTTAATCCTGCTCCGTAACAGGAGGCCGGAAGTTTCGAGTCTCTGTCTCGATTCAACGTACTCCCATATCAATCAGTATTTCCTTGTGTTTTTAGGGACTTCACGCGCCAGAGTGCTTCTTTCGTCGAGGAGGCAAGGACGAACATGCCAGCAACGAAGTGTCTCACGGAGAGAACGAACTAGTAAAACGATACCAAAGTCACTCAGGTAGTTAAGTACCCAGGAACGGAATGCAAGGGTTCTTTGCCGATCTTCAAGGCGTATGTAAACGCCACTGTTTCGCTCCAGCAGGCGGTGTACTTTCGTAAAAATTGAGCTTCCAGCATGTCGAAAAGTTGTTCTTGCTCAAAACGTTGTGTCGTTATAAAGACGCTGATTCAATTTATAGGAAGCTAGTCAACCGGCAAGCGACATTAGCATAGAGGATGCCGCGGAAGCATCCGGCCGTCAGCCAGAATGGCAGCCGTCGGCAGAAGCACCTCAGCTGCCCGAAGCCTCCGCACCACATCAGAACGAGGGCGAAGCACGGGGGACCCTTCAGCATATCCTAGGCCAGATTGATACCATGACCAGCTGGCCAATACCAACGCAGAACCCGCAGGCTTCACAGTTGTCAGAGCCCGCACGAATCTCAAGCGTCTCAAGCCTACCGCACTGGGCTTCTCCACACGACGCTGCACAAACGTCCAGCCCTCAGTCAACATTTAGTGGCTGGACAAATTTTCCTGGAGAAGTTGCGCCTATACGCTGGTTTGGGCTGCTCGCTGACGACGCAGCAAACGACCACAATGACTACGACTTCTCTTTCAACTTGCCAGAAGAGTCGAATGGGGCCATGCAGAGAACGGACCCCCAGGCTGGGCTCACGTTTCCCAGCTTCGGCACTCCGAACTTTTCAGTACCAAACCTGGTCAACAACAGCGGTGCCTCCTCGCTTCGCTCACCACAAGCTATTGCCTCTACGCCCCTTCCTTCCAACACTACTTCCGCTCTCGACGACCAGTCACTGTGGCAAGCACCTATCCGCCTCCAAGACCCCGAAATCCCCATATTTCGCCGCTTCGTCACCCACGTCGCGCAATCACTTGACCTCTTCGACCCCTTTCAGCACTTCTCGACCTTCGTGCCGCACCTCGCGCTCCAAAATGAAGGCCTCATGAAAGCCATTCTCGCCCTTTCCGCTCGTCACCTGTCCATCAAATCACCATCGCTAGCCATTCCTCTCCTCGACCGTACGGTCGCTGTACAATATTACTACGAGACACTGCAGTACCTCCAGTCCGCGCTGCAACATCCAAGCTATACCCGCAGCCTCGAGATCATCGCGACCGCGCTGATAGTCTCGACATACGAGATGGTCGACGGCGGCAACGGCTGGGAGCGGCACCTCAAAGGCGTGTTCTGGATCCAGCGCTCCCAAGACAACCACGGCGAGTCAGGCGGTCTAAAGCAGGCGGTTTGGTGGGCGTGGCTGAGGCAGGACCTCTGGGCTGCATTTCGTGAGAGGAGGAGCTGCTTCAGCTTCTTCAAGCCTAGGAGGGATTTAAGGGGCATGGATCAATTCGAGCTGGCGAGACGATCTATCTATCTACTGAGTCAGGCAGTCAATTTCAGCAGCGAGAACGAGGTCAAAGCGGGCGAGAGGAGGCTGCAGGCGAGGATCGAGAGGGCGGATGAGTTGCTCGGCATGCTTGAGGACTGGCGTCAGAGCTTGAGCACCCACTTCGAGCCGCTGCCGGCTGAAGCGGAAGAGGAGGGAGCGGTTTTCAGCCCGATATGGATCAACCCGCCTGCGTTTGGTAAGCTGAACCGTTCTTCCGTGCGATCTCATTTCAGAACAAACAAGTCCACGAGATTTCCCCTCTTACTCTACAAATGGCGAAGCATGAGCTGAGACAGACCTTGTGTGCCAATAGGCGCCGCAATCCAGATGTACTCCTTCGCCCGGATCCTCCTCCTGATCTACCGCCCCGCCGCCAACGGCTTCCAGGAGTTCGCCGCTCGCTCTAAGCACCTAGACGAAGCCGTCAACACCATATGCGGCATCGCCAAAACGCAGCTGTTCATGAGCCGTCAAGCAACAGCGCCATCGTCGACTACATCTCCTGACAGTGTTCCCAATCCAGGCAGCGTTGCTACATCCAGCACATCAAGTTATCCGCGCACTCACAGCGGTGTCGATTTGGAGTGTGATTCGGGCACTGCGGCAGGCGCGAGTGTTACGAGCACTCAGTGTCTGTACGCTGCAGGCATGTATACTCACGACGCAACAAGACGAGAGGCAGTCGTCGAGCTGCTAGGGGCTCACCAGGCGAGGACTGGGTGGCCGATCAACTGCCTAAAGGAAGAGCTGAAGCGGGAGTGGGCGAAAGATGCTGGTAGGTGAGCTGTAGGTCACTCATCGAGAAGGGCGGAAAAGAGTAAGATTACAAAGCGAGATGATGCCTTGCACAATGTCGTGTGTAGTTGCTTACAGAGTGCTATTTGAATCGGCTGGCCGAGTGTCTTCTAAGTGACAGATTCTAGACGATAGAAACGCAACGTGGCACAGCTTTGATTACAGCTATGAAAAGACGCAAAAAACAACAGTAGGCCCCGCCGAGTATACTGCAGTTACCGCGAGTTCACTTTGGCGACGGCGCCGCCCAATCGTGAATGCGCAGCTACGTTTCAACTTGTTTGTGGAAGGTCGGCGGGATTCTTCTCTAAACCTATGTAATGCTGGAAAAAGCTTTTTGTTCCACATCAGCCCCTCGAACATCTCTAAAAGCACTTCAAGCGTAGACGATTTCAACATGCTACGCAAGAATCAGCTTTCTCAAGGTCTCTAGACATCAGTGGAACGTACTCACTCCTCGTGTGATGTTCTAATCGAAACGCCTGTCTCTACAAAAATTTCTCCACTCTACGCTAACAAATTCCAATGACTCCGTTGACAGGAATATCAATGGAAGTAGTGTAGCTTGCCGCATCGCTCAGCAAGTACACATACGCACCACCCAACTCCTCGACTTCAGCCAAGCGCGGCATACCGCCATAGTACTTGAGCTGCTGCTCCCAGTCCGGCTGCTGCTCCACCCAGTACGTCATTGCCGTCTTGACGAGACCGGGTGAGACTGAATTGACGCGAATACCGTACTGTGCCCACTCCATGGCTAGAGTGTGCGTCATGTTACGGACGCCGGCTTTTGAGGCCCCGTAAGGCGCTGAGGGTACGCGCTGGTGGCTGGTGTGAGCGGGGCATTTGAAGGAGCTGTGGATGTTCCATGCATACCTTGTTTGGCCTGTAGGATGCCATGGAAGCTGTGAATACGATTGATCCTTTAACGCCCAATTTGATGAATGCTCTCGCGGCGACCCTCGCGCAGTAGAACGAGCCGAAAAGCTGCATTGACCACAATCAGCTTCAAAGTATCAATTTCTAGGGGATGCACACTAACATTGACATTCCAAAGCTGCTCAATCTCTTCAGTAGTGAAGTCCAAAGCGGCCTTGTGCTTCGTCCGCCCCGCATTGACTACCATACCATGGAGGGCTTCCTCTTTCTGGATGATCTGATTGACAGCGTCCGTCATCGAGTCTTCTTTCGTAACATCCGCCCTGAGTGCATGAATCTGTCCCGAATAGCGCTTCGATACGGCTTCGAACTCTTCGCCAGTGTCCCCAATGTCGATGGAGTATACGGCTTTTGCACCATTGGAGAGACAGCAGTCTGCTATTCCAAGCCCAATCCCTTAACTTAAATCAGCAAGACCGTAGCGAACTGATGACAAAGGTAAATGCACCTCTGTTTGCACCAGTTATTGCAATGACCTTTCCATCAAGATTGATTTGCTTCTTTGGGCCCTCCGGGCCCAGCGTCGATACTCTATCAGTCATTATGGCGGCAGTTCTGGGATGTGGCTACGCAGACCAACGGCAATCGTATTGCTGAACTCTTCTGCATCATCCATAGCTGCTTTTGAAGGCTCATGATAAATTATCACGGGACTACCGTGACGAACCCTCCCATGTCCTCAGTCGAAGTAAATGCGGAGAGAGACGCGGGAGGTGGCCCCGCATGTGGGAATCCGCCCCGTCTCGAGGCAGGAACATGGCGCTGTGCAGATCGCGGCCCGCTTCCGACACCGAACCGAACACCCGAAACGCGCATCGCGATGATAGCTCGGTATTGTGCTCGGAGCTTTTCGAACACATCGTTGGAGAATCCACCAGGGAAATCGGATATCATGGCGCTGTTGAAGAGGACGACGAGAGGAGGCAAGCCCCCCTCTCACCAACCCTCAAGATGGCTCATCCAAACCTAAAAAACAATAAAACGGTAAAGATCCTCGAAGCTGCAGAGAAGGGCGGATACGGTGTAATAGCTGCCATTGCGTAAGGCTTACATCTCGGCACTCTCACCCAGCACCATACTCACCTCGAACAGCTACAACATCGAGCACATCATCGCTTTCGTGCGGGCCGCCGAACAGAAGCGCTCCCCCCTCATCATCCAAGTCTTCCCCTGGGCTATCACCTTCTCGAATGGCCTTCTAATCCGCGCCGCCGCCGATGCTGCTTCCCGCGCCTCCATCCCCATAGCCATCCACCTGGACCACGCCCAAGACGAAGCTCTGATCCGACATGCTGCCGACACGCTACCCTTCGACTCCATCATGGTTGACATGTCGCACCACGAGAAAGCGGAGAATCTGGCCAAGACGAGGGAGCTAGTGGCGTACTGCCATGAGCGAGGCATCTCGACTGAGGCCGAGCCGGGCCGGATTGAGGGTGGAGAGGATGGTATTGCGGACACGGTGGATTTGGAAGGCGTAATGACGACGCCGGAGGAGATCGAGGAGTTTGTGGATACAGGCGTGGACTTTCTGGCGCCGGCGTTCGGCAACGTGCATGGCGAGTATGGGTCTCGGGGCCCGCAGCTCGATTTTGACAGGTATGTTGGCCGTACGAGTACTGACTGAAGATCGTGGCAGCTAATGATCGCTATTCAGGCTTGATACAATACGGGAGCTCGCCAACAAGCGCGTGAGGATTGTGTTGCATGGCACGAATGGCTTCAGCGAGCAGACTATGAGAGATTGCATCAAGAGG
The DNA here is from genome assembly GCF_000281105.1 of Coniosporium apollinis CBS 100218. NCBI lineage: Eukaryota > Fungi > Ascomycota > Dothideomycetes > Coniosporium > Coniosporium apollinis. The sequence continues at coordinate 8,269 of NW_006913327.1, read as the reverse complement.
GGCGTATCCAAAATCAATGTGAACAAGTTAGTCTTGGACGATTATCTGGAGCATCTCAAGCGGGAAGCACCGAGGCTGAGCCTGACTCAGCTTATGGAGGAGGGCGTCGAGGAGACGGTCAGGCTTATGGAGTGGCAGATGGATGTTTGCTATTCAGCCGGAAAGGCTTAAGCTTGTTAGACAGAACAAAAAGAATGCCTTGCACACCTTTTTTATACGGTACTGATCATGCGTGCGCCAGTAACATCACGCCCCATAGACGGCGATAACCTTGGTTCACCATCCGTCCACACGCGGGAGGGTTCAAGCTGCTCTGGTATCAGTCTTGCCGCCACAGCTTTCAGACGGTAGAGGATTTCAGAGTTCTAGTAGTTAAGAGCGCAGTTATAATCGTCGGTGTTTCGTCCGCTACATCCGGCAATTCGCAATCGCGTGATTACTCCGATTCCTCTCGATCGACTTACAACTTTCACCCAATTGCACCACCTATCCGACGGAAGTAGCGCTGCCTATTCGTTACGCCGGTGTCTACACTTGTGCTCCGTTGGCATTGATACCTATGGATGGCCCTTGACAAATTTCAATACACATCCGCGATAGTCGACTAATCGCCTCTGGCGACAGTAGCCTCGCCACTGTGTCAGAGTCTTCCGTTGAGTGGAGATTTGCAGCATTATCGTACGGCACCGTTGAAGAGCATCATTGCGCTATGCTGCTTCGTAGCACTGTCACGTTTCGTTGTTCCATACCTACGTTCGAGCTTCTTGAGCGATGAGCCCCGGCGCCCATGCAAGATGCGGCAGAAATTTGTGTAGTCGTTTGGAATGCACCAATGTTCTGATTAAGGGATACCCGACGAAGAGGGTGTGGGATAGTTCGTAGCAAGTGAAGAAGACCAAGATCGTCTATCATAAGCCGCCCTCTTCTTCTTGCGATCTGCCACTTTGTGCCGCCGCCTCTTGGCGGACTTTTCCAGATAGGCGTTCTCGTCGTGCATGCCGACGAATACGTCTTTGCCCTTCGCTAGGCGCGGCTTTGACTTGTAGTACTCAGTCCCGAATTTTAGCCTCTCCATGCTGCAAGGCCTGACATGATGTCAGTTAATTCTGAGATAAACGGGAGTGAGGTCTACCGGGATTGCGAACTGAGCCTCTGTGCATGATTCCCTGCGTGTCGATGCATCCCGCAACGCCATGTTGACTTGCTGTACAGGGTGGGCGCTACTGCGTTCTGAACTGACACCACAGCGTCGTATACCTTACTGATCGTTGATCAATGGTATGCGTGACTTGAGAGAAGCGCCGATGACTGACTAGCTGTATTCGCGCGTAGAGTGACCAAATGTTTAGGTGGGCTAGACCGGCCAAGAGACATTCGATATCTTTTCTTAATACTCCGGTGACTAGACATTTAGAGACTATTAACACGTCCCTTAGGAGAAGATAACTCTCCCATCGACTTACAGCTGTTTAGAGTAGACCGCCTAGACATGGTTGTCTTAGCGTGAAAGCGCCTCGTTAGTAAGGTCTAATTGCCTACTAGCTAAGCTGCTCAGGAGCCGGAATGTGATTGGCTTGCGTTGATGCTATCGCGGGAACTGTGTTTAGGAAAGGGTATATGTTGGCGTACTCGTTATCAAATGGCGTTCCTGTCATTGCAATCGTTGAACTTGGTGTAGTTCTTGAGGCTTTTGAGAATCTCGTTCAGCTCGGCGGGCAGCCTCTTTTGAGTCGGCGGAGAACCCGTCCGAAGGATCTGGATACTGGCAGCGTCGAGTGGATATTCGAGATTTGGTTTCCCGTCTGGCCCCACTAGGTAGAGGACCTTGGTGGTATATCGAACGTATTGTGTTCATTACAAATGTTGTTGCGGTCATCGCTGACCCGTTCCTTATTCGGTGTGCTTCGTCTAGCACACATCGATGGTACTCAGTCGATAAGATAGGGAGGGAGACTGGCTCCCTACTGATACTCTTGCCATTCTTGTCGACAACCTCGTGTGTTCTCCCGCTGCGATTCCGAAGGAGCTCCCAATCGGCGATTGTTGCTTGCATCTTGACCTACAGAATCTTGCCGGTACGCTTGCCTAGGTGCTCCTTGATCGACTGTACGGCTCTCGTTGTTTTTGTTGACCGCCACCGACCAGGTGAGGCGGCCATCATCGCGCGGAATGCCTCTCTGCTCGAGTTGTGTCTCAGGGGAGGTTCTGATGGTGTCTTGCATGCGAGTTCCACAAGGAGCCAGTGCTGATCATCGATGGCGTCGTCTATGCCGAACTCTCCATAGCGTGCGCTTGGTAGTTCCGGATGTATGGCAGCTAGACGTGCCTTTATCAGCTCCCGAAAGAGCTCACTCGGTGTGATATCAGAGCCCCTGTCTTTGTTCTCTTCCTTGTAGTCTTCATCCCACTGGAACCTCGTTGCCTCTTGGTCGGCTCTCTCTCCTGCAGTCGGAGTGAGCTCAGAAACAATGGGGACACATTCGATCTCAGGGAAGATCGATTCGGGTGGGCCGTCTGGGGGACAATATTGGTCGCCATGTACATAGCGAACCATCATTGATAGGAGAGTCAATGATAGGATAGCGTTTCTTGGTCCGTCCAGCAGTTTAACGTCCCTCTGACCGTTAGGCTTCTTCATGAATGATGAAATGAACAGTTGCTGGTTGTTCCATGGTGGAATGCGAAGAAACTCGATAAGGCCATGCACGTCGGTGTACTCGTTATTGAATGGTGTGCCCGTCATTGCAATTCGATATGTTGATCGGATTTTGTTTATTGCTGCCGCAGTTATAGTTATTGCTGACCCGTTTCTGATCCGGTGTGCTTCGTCTAGCACACATCGATGGTACTCGGTGGACAGAATAGGGAGGGAGACTTGCTCCCTACTATCAGCAATGGCTGCTTTCGTCTTGACGTATTCATTGCGCACTGTCTCAAAATCCGTCACGATGATCTCGTACTCCAATAAATCCATTGTGGGATATGGGTTGTTTCGGTCCTCGCTGGCATTTGTATACGCACGCGCTCGTATCGCCTTATAATTCGCCGATTCGCGACCCTCTACGATAGGGAATGCCTTGTTGATTGCCTTCATCCACACAGTCTGCGTCAAGTGACGAGGCACCACGATTAGTGTTCTTAATCGCGTGTTCGCCCGCGGGCGGTCTTGAGCCCTTTGGCGTTCATAATGGTTAGAGGGGTCCCTGAAGATCATATCGATATTTGTGAGCCTGTCTCGCGTGAGTGTGCTTCTGGGCGCAATCTGGGAGTTTACAGACAGGGAACATCTTCCGTTCTTCCAGTATTAGTTCTGGAATGACCAGTGCTGACAGTGTTCGTGACTGAGAGCGGACCACAGAGCAGTAATACATATTGCTAGACATGCCGGTATACAACTCTAGGAGTGAACGGGATGTTTCCTTCGAAGTGCTCAACTTCGTCTTCTGGGGTTGTTTCCTGACTGTTTAGTTTACTATCTTTTATCTTTTACTCATACAGCACGCGCATCGTCCGAACAGTGTGAGAGGGAATAGTCCCTGGAGAGACTCGGAGTCTTCATGTTATCCGCTGTTACACTTTGCCGCTGCCGATCTCGAGCGCTGTGCTTTCTCTGTGTTCCTGAGACTAGCCGTTACATTTGGTGTTGACGATCATCCAGTGTTCCATGTGACTGTTACGTGTGTTGTGGAAGCTGGGAGTCGGAGTTGCGAGCTGGTTAGAAAAGGTGAACGGCCCCTAGGCGGTGGATGGTGACTGGTAACTCGAAGGTCACGTGCTGTTCAAGCCGTGGGACTTGATCGCAACGAAGACACTCAAGTACTTCTCGTCGGCTGAGATGGTAGAACGCAGGAAGTTGGTGTAGGCTGAATGGGACTGGCACGAATGATGCAATTTTAGTATAGACACAAGGAGCACGTCGCACCGAAAGAATTCTTGTCGATTCCTTCATCGCCATTATCGGCAGTACAGCCCTCGACCTGCCAGTGGTATAGTACAAAAGAAGCTCGACGCGGACATGGTTTTCTCGGCGCCCTCTCCTCCGGACATGATTGGAGCGCAACCTAAGATGCCTCCGTGAGAAAAAGGGGTCACCAGCCCCGCCAGATCCTCAAGAACAATGATCCAACCCTCCGCCCCTCACCCACAGCCGCGGCAAAAAAGACAACAGATGGGCCCCCGTTCCCTTTCCAGCCCCTTCTGAAAGCCGGACAGACGGCGACTAATCCCACCCATCTCAAAACAGAAATGCAGAAGTTCGTCTTGCGATCGTGAAACCTGCGCTTTGCGGGCGCTGAGAAAAGTGGTATACAAACCGCGTGTGTTGCGGTATCACAAAAAGATATAATAAGACATTACGGGCGTGCGTGTTGGAGCTTAATGCGGGTATCACGTGGATGGTAGTGTCACTGTAGCTGCTGGAATTCTCTCCAAGCTCGTTGGGACTCTCTCAACGCTATTCAATATATCAGCAGAAGTTACAATGCCAATGATTGTGAAATGGCCAGACATACATCTCAGAATAGCCGCCTGTGTCGTGTAGTCTTCGCCCGCACACTGCAGCGACCTCCCATCTGCAAAATCCAGAATGACGCTATTCGGCAACTCCTGCCGGTCCAGATCCGGCACAAACGGCTGCTGGAAGTCTGTGATGTGGTACCGTTTCGTGACGCCTCGGGGATGCTCATTCGCCTTCGAAGGGCTGAGAAGAAGATTGCCTTGGGGATCGATCTCAACCCATCGCCGCTTCCACAGCAGCGTGTCGGGGAACTGCACGTTCACGTCGCCTATCACCACCGCACTCGGTGGTTCCGCCGTGTCTAGGGTGTCCCGGTCTTCTTCCCGAACTGGCGGGCTGATGACTTGTATGCTTCTTCGTGAAGCGGAGGACAGAGAAGAAGACATCCGCTTGAAGAGGCGGCTCGCCTTGGAAGGCTTCTTCTCATCAACGTTGTCTTCATCGAAAGCATCGAGACTGCTGTTGAGACTGGTGTTTGACATGCTTCTAGCGGACCTTGATGGCGGCGGGGATTTGGCTTCGCTCATTCGGCGACCAAATGATTTCCAGCTAACTTCTGACGACGATCTGGGGAGTGCAGATGAGGAGCCGTCTCTCATTGGCTTTGTTGGAGAAGCTAGCGGCAGTGCTGCATCCGGCTTCGCGGGGCTGGCCTTCGTAGTCAATTTCTTAGGGCTCGCTATCTGGTGTTCGATGACGACTGGACACTCATGCAGCTCTAGTGGTGTCGCCCCTGTTGGCATGGTCAGGTCGGGCTTCTCTGTACGGCCGTCACGCACAATGCGTGCGGTGACGGAGATGGACTCTGGCCCGTCGTTCTCCTGAAGAACATTGTAGACTGTGGAGATGCCGTCTTTCGGCGCCGGTGATGACTGCGGGAGGGGGGACGCGGGACAGTCAGAAGGAGCTAGTACAGATGGGAACGAAGTCTTGCTCGGCCGTGATCTGTGCATTCCAGCGGACGAACCTGGTCTGGACGGCGTTTCCTGCGCAAAAGATGATTTGCGGAGTGCGACAAGGGAGTTCGAGAAGTCGGGCGACCCTGTAGGGCTGTGTGAGGTCGATACAGGAGTCTCTCGATCTAGGTTGTCCGCCAGGGCTTGTATTCTCTTGGATATACCAGTCGAAACCTTTGTCTTCTTGGCTATCGACACAGCCTCGTAGTATGGGGATGAAGGGCGGGAAGAAGAGGCGGGTGGCAGTCTTGTTGCCCTGACCGTAAATGGCTCAGGTGAGAGATGATCTTCACTTGCCCGCGGCTCGATGCTGGCCGCCTGATCTGTAGCCACTCTACGATCTACGGACAGCGCCGAGCTCGATCTCCTTGGAAAGAAAGGCAAGACCGGAGATCTCGAGATTGATACAGACATGGGTTTCGCCTCCTCAACAGTTGCGCTCTGCAGCTCCTCCATGAAAGAGTCGTCTGAAAGATAATCTGCGTCTGAGTTCTCGGCACTGTTGCAGTCGACGTGCAGCGGCTCCACAAAACCACGACGCTTCTCCTTCTCTCCTGTCTGGCTGTTGCTCCAGTGCTCCGACTTGGTGGGCGAGCCAGTAACATGAATGGTGTGCCCGCCCCCGACGAACAGGCTATGTCTAATCACATCGTAATTATTGGCGGTCTTCGGTTGAAGGGAACTATCCGCATCTTTTCTGACAGTGGCTACAACCGGCTCGCTGGTTGCGGTAGGCGAGGATTGTGGTGAGGATTCCTTCCTTCTCTCGAACGCAGGCTCTGGTGTACGCATATCAGGATTGGACGAGAGCGCTGCCTCGGCGCCTTTTGTAGATGGTGACGCATCATGATGGAGTATCTCAGATGCGGATGATGGACGAGTGGAAGAAGCGTCTGTCAAGTCGTCGGAAATTGGTGATGAGGCTGCAACTGTTGAGACGTCCTGCTCTGGCTCCCGCGGCTCGGTATAGTCAACGTCCACTCCAGAATCAACCTTTGACTGATCCACATCTTCCGCCGAACTCTCATTTGCCAGGGCTTCCAAGTCTTTGGTGGCAAGCTGGCATTCCATAAGGGAAGACCTTGAAGCTCGCACTCTCGGCCTAGTGTCTGAGATATACACCATAGCTATGTCTCCATGCTGTTTCGAACGCCTTGTGCTGACAGGCATTGGCGCTCGAGATGCGTTGAAAGGATCGTACTCTTCCTGGGCCATGCCTAGAAATGATGTTCCCGCCCTCGACGCAACCGCAGTGTCTTCTACGAGACTGCTCTTCGGAAGTAACCTGGCATCGTCCGTGCCCTCTTCTTCAGCGATAGATGGTACAGACGGTGGCGCCTCCATGGATTCTGCTTTCAAGGAGCGGGCAGCGCTTTGCCGCTTTCTCCTCAGCTCTAGTGCTTTAACAAGCCGCTGCTTTTCAGGTGTCACACCGGTTGACCTAGCATAGATGGATGCAGGCAGAGACTTGGCGGTTCCACTGGACGTTGGTCGTGCAGACATCACAATGGATATCTCGGGACTATTAGGTATAGGTGGTGGTGGGGGCACACTCATACTCGGCACAGGGTTCAGCCCTTTGGAATTGCGAGGGGATGGGTCCCGGTCGTGCTTCCGCGGTGCGACTTTGAGTCCTGCAGGTAGGATTGATATGGCTCGCTCCTTCGAAGCGGTCCCTGAGGTGTGAGGACGTTTTCTTGGATTTGTGGTTGGACGCGGACCTAGTTTGATCTTCGGCTTGAAGCCGTATTGATCGGACATGTAACTGTAAGGGTCATGATCGTGTGTAACCGAGATGTTAGGCCGTTCCTCGTATGAAGACAGGCGTAACTGGTCTTCCAGCGGTACGCGAGATTTGTATTGTTCAAGAGAGGTTATGGAAGCCGCGTAGTCGGAGGCTGCATGTTCCTTGATCGAGGCAGCGGGTGGACTTGGGAGTACACCGAGCATCAGCTGGGAGACGGATGTCTTAGCTCTTGGTGTCATGGGCGGCCGATCAATAGACACGCGTTTTGGTGCCGCATCAACCCTCTGCAGCTCTGGAGGCACTAAGGAACCCATAATAGCTGTGCCTAGGACGGAAACAGTGCCTTCCTCCTGCACTGGGTCTATGGTGCCCGGCTTTTCCTCCTCCTCATCCTCTGTTATACCATCCAACTTCTTGCGCCGCGCAGAGCCACTGGACGAGCGGCTCGATGAGGCGGCGGCGTGCAGCGAACATGCTGCAGTCAAAGTGAAATCATTGAGATCTTCGGAGGAGCTGATAGTAAATATTGTGTCATGAGGTAAGAATTTGTCGGCAATGCTTTGAAAGTGGACAGCTACACGTGCTGTTGCAATTTGTTAGCGGAGTCTGCGCCGGCGACTAAACGATGAACGGATTGCGACACGTACCTTGCAGCAGCCGTGAGGTGCCCTCCGGGAGGTATTTTATCAGGACTTTCCGCCGACGGTAGAGGAGAAAGCCGTAGAGAGGGGCCTTGTCCGTGTGTTGCGCGATTGATGCTCGTGCCTCTGCCACGCCTCGGCTACCGCGCGCGAAGACTTCGATCTCGTCTCTCGAAGCGTATTTCAGCAGGAACCTGTGCACCACGGGTGTCAGTCTTGGTGTGCGTCGTTCCCTCTCAGATAAGCCTTCCAGCTTGAGGTTGACTGACCAGCCGCCCGCTTCTGTCAATGCTGATTGATAAGCCTCAGTAACCTTGGGACTATCCAAGCCATTGAGAGACATGACAGGTGTCTGCGCACTGCGCTGCTTGTCTTTCAGATCTAACACGTCTCGTCGCAAAGGCGGGCA